>NW_006159716.1:3841790-3868845 GCF_000334495.1 Tupaia belangeri chinensis
CCTGGCTTATCTAGGGTGGACAACCTGCTGGTTCCTGGTTTGATTACTGACCCCTCCTGGGCATATCTGCACAGTGAGGTCTGGGTGGGGCAGCATCCCTCCTGGCCCTCTGCCCTAGCCACAGTACCAGACTGTACCACTGTGGGCTGGTGTGAACCCCTTCTTGTTCTGACCACCAAAAGGCTTTTCTGTCTGCATTCTGAGTTGGACTCTCAGGGCTCAGTGAAAATTCTTCAGTCCACAGTCCCTTGGCCCACAAGTGCTTTCATTCCAAGTCCACTTTGTCCTTTATCATGCCCTCCCGGCCCTGAGATCCAAATGCCTCTAAGGGACCAATTCTCGCCCAGTTCCAGTACAGGCCACCCTTGGAGCCATAGGTGCCCATCCTCAGGGGCAGCTCTCCTGCAGCAGCCTCGTGTTTCTTGCCTTCTCCTCTCAACTGGATTATGGGGAGGGGCACACTTCCTGCCTCCCAGCTCCCCCCCCTTCCAAGCTATTTCCCTCCAAGGGTTTGTCCTCCCGCATCAGTGTGGGTCCTAGAGCTGCCTTGGGGTGGCAGGGCTCTTGACAATGTGGCCCGTGGCTTCCCCACTGCATGACATGGTTCACCATCTCTTGGAAGCATGTAAGTGGGCGCTCCAACCTGGCTCTGCTGCTTACTGGCTGTGTGATCTTGGGTAGGTCGTTTGACCTTCCTGTGCCTCAGTTTCCTTATCTGTAAGAAAGGAGGTGAAGATTCAGGAACATTTAGTCAATCCAGTGACACCCCTCTGGCCATGGGTTTGAATTGCCAATCCAATTCAGAGGGCACGATAGGCTGTCATTTACCACTGTGTTCCTTAACACCAGAGAAGGAGTTGGGACAGGTCGGGAAATAAAGCACAGGCATCAACCTCACCTTCATCTTGTGCGGGGGTCCAGAAACCACCTACACATGTATGACTTTTTCCACTCCTTACCCACATGGGCTTATTAGCTGCTATGGGTAAGAGCTGAGATACACGAGGATCTCCTGGTATAGGGAAGCTGCAGTCTTGATTCCCCTCCAGCTTTATACCACCTTATAGATATGGTGCCAAAGCCTGCATGCCTGCAGAGCAGGGGCTTCCTAGTGCACGGGGCAGACACAACCGTCCACGTGTATCTAAACTGCACCGGGGGAGAATCAAGTCCTGACTCTGCTTAGTTACCTGCATGCTCTTCTCTTAGGAGGGGAACGGTAGCCAGATTGCTATCAACTAAGAAAAGCAACAACCAGCTTATAAGAGAGAGGGAAGAGAAGGGAGGGAAACAGTGCAGACCATCTGTGATCAGTGAATTTTGTTGTCCATTTTTGGAGGAAACTGATCACCCAGTCACTGGCAACGCACTTCGTTTGGGCATCCCTGTCAGAGCAGGAGTATCAGAGAACACCATGTCAGCTTGGGGGATTTTCCAGAAGACCCTCAAGAGCTCACCTGAGGAGTAAGTCTCTGTGGATGCCTGCCAGGGCCACCTCCCAGCACGTCCACTTGAGCTAAGCCAGGGTTGCCCCTTTTCTCCATCAGAATCCCTCATTGTGGGGCTGCCGTGAGGTTCAGTGGGTACATAAGTGTGAGGACCTCAGGAGAAGACTAGCAGAGTGCAGTGCTCATGTGTGAGTGTGCTCACAGTCAATGCTCAGGGTAAGTTCTAGCCACTCTTCTTTCCCTCCATGGGCTCCATTCCACTTGGTCTCTCCAGATCTGTTTCTTGGTGTCCCAAATTTCTTCTGAAACTGAAATTGATTCAGAAAGGGAGAGAAAGAAAATGGGACATTGAGAAGAAGCCAAGAATCAAGACAGCTTTGCAATAGTGCATTTTAAGCAATAATGTGGTCAGGTGCTTCTCTCACGTCCTGAGCGCTGGAGTTGAGATTTCTTTTTGTTCCCGCTTGCAGCCAAGGTAGCAGCAATCAGAGCCATTTTTCCCTCTCTCCCCATCTATCCCATTAGCCGGGAGCAGCCAATGTTTTCTCTTTGCTTTGGAGGATGACTAGAAACCCAGAGAGTGTCTTGTTATCTCCTCCTTGGAACCCAGGGAAGAGGCCCCTCATAGCAGGAGGCTATGCTTTTCCTCTGTGGCTCCTCTTGCCACCTCCTTTTCTCCAGGAAGTAAGACAGGTTAAGGAGGAAGATCTAAAAAGGTGAACTTGGATCCTGGCTGTCCTAGGAACTTGCAGTATGACCTTGATCAAATATCTTCTCTTCTCTGACCCTCTTCTGTTTCCTCATCTTTTAAAACTGGGGAACACTGGAGCTGCAGACATAATACCCTAGGATGCCAAAGAAATGAGCCTGCCTCTTCTTACTTTGAACATATTCTTCATGTTTCTCTTTAAGGATGGTCTTGAAGGTCATCATAGTATGGCTGGCCTTAATGTTAGTGGTCCTACCATGATTTATCTTGTTTTCTGCATTCTCCATCAGATGATCCTGGTTGTTATACATCTTGCCTTCAAAGAAGGAAAAGCAGTGGTTCCTCCAGTTGTGAGTTGAGAGCTTTTCCTAGATTTATAGGAGACCTAGAAATTCTAGATCAGTCTTGTTAAGGCTTTTATTTGAACACAAAGGTGTCCTGATTGTGTTTCTGAGCCTGTGTCTCAAACAACCAGGGTTTTGATGCAACGCTGTCTGACTCCACCCTAGAGTCACACATGTGGAGAGGACATTTTATGTAGACTCCTGTGGTAGTGAAGGCTTCAAAGTGGTGGAGACGGTGGTGGAGGAGGTTGGGGTGATTGTGGAAATGGAGGGCACCATGTTGTGGTCATGGTGCAGGGAAAGGCTGGGGAGGTAGGTAGGGCAGCATGAAAGCATTTTTGCTAGGAGTAGTGAGAAGGCATTGATGGATTAAATTTCAAGGGAAGGGGAGCCAAATTGGCATTTTGAAAAGATGGGTCTAATTTCATTATGGAAAATTGATTGGAGGATGGTGAGAGTCAGTGGGTATGGATCATTGAAGAGACCACTGCAATGGTTTGGAGAGAGCTAATGGCAGCTTGGCTTGCGATAGTGGTGGGGATGGGGAGAAGTGGGCAGGTGCAAGAGCTATGTAGGTGGTAAAAACAACAGGACTTAAAGTGATGATATAACACCTCAATCATATTGGAGGATCTGTGAATAAGAAGGAGATATCAAAGACGAATCTTAGGTTTCCAGCTTGGACAAGTGGTGTATCATCAGATCACCAGCTCCAGGAGGGCAGGAGCATTGCTTTATCCACCTGTATCCTCATGCTCCAGGCAGCAGCTAGCACATGATAGGTCCTCAGTACATGTTACTGTTGACTTTTGGTCATGGACACTATGGAACTGTGTAGCAGGTTCTGGAACCCATGTCTGATTCTTCCACTGGACACTAAACACTCTTGAGATGGCCCCCAGATGGCTAATGATTTAGGGGCTGGGCCTCAGACTGAGATAGACCCTAATCTGAATCCCAGGGCTTTCCTTTACTGCTTGCATGATTTGAGAAAAGTCACTTAACTTCCCTGAACTTAACTATATTCACCTTTAGAATGAGGATAAATAGAAAGCTTGCCTCAGAGGGTGGTTACACTATTAAGTGAAATACAGTTGTCAAGTGCCAAGTCCAGTGTAGACCAGGGCTGCTAAGTGTGATGGTGGTCTTTAATAAAATGCAGCTGAATCGTATCTCAAACCCAGCAAGCCATGGGCACACCAAGAGGCCATCTGTGGAGTATCCTGCTGAGGAAATGAGTAAAGGGGGTGGCCTCCATGGTGACTGTGGTGACAGGGAGGACAGGGAAGTTACTGACTTTGGGGACAGGGCTGGAGACTCTGTGGAGACTGGAGCTTATTCCATATTCATCCTATTGCTTTCATCTTGAGTTCTATTCTCATTTCTCAGCAGTGGCCCAGGAGGTGAGGTTGTTTGTGACATGGCCCCAGGCTCGTGGCAGGTCCTCTGTGCCAGGAGGAAGGGGAATATCTGGGGACTTAGCTGCTTTTGTATCTACTTTTGCCTTGGCTCAACCCCAGCTTAGTCCCAAAGAAATGGGTTTTAAAAATAGCAACAGGTGATGTTTATCCAGATGGAACCCCCTAAAAACAACTGCTCCCTAGTGGTCTTTGCACTGTGATAAATGGAGGCATTGGCAAGAAACCCCTGGCTGCTGCTTTCTGTGCCTTTCTCACTTTGATGAGAAAATGAGGACTCAGAAAACCCACGGACCCTGAAGGGCTGCCCAGAGGAGGAGGCGGAGAAGCCCACTGGCGGAGCGGCTATTCCTGTTGTTGTCCTTGTGTACCTGGGCTGGAGAGACCAAGTGTGACCAACCACAGACCCGGAGCGATTGACTGGATATGGAGAGGCAGCTTCCTTTTCCAGAATAGGACAGAGGGGGGACCCAGCCACACCTGGGCCCCTGAGGCTCCTGCATAGGTGTAGAGGGAGGGTCTCTACACAGGCAGCCCCTTGAGGCACACATGCCAGCTTAGATTCAGTCCTCTAGAAGACAGACTGCTCTGGGAGCTAGTCCATAGGCAGTCTGCAGTTCTGCCCAACCTGGCTGCAGATCTCAGGGAGACACCCAGACGACGTGCATACAGATGCACGCCTGCCATGGCAGCCCCTCCCTCAGACTCACCTGCAGCCCCTAGAGGGGCACAGCCATGGGCAAGCCCCACACTGGACCTCTTGGGGATAATGGAGTGTGTGTATGTGTGTGTGTGTGCATGCGCGCACGTGCCCACACAAACGCCTTCGCATGTACAATAGAGGCTTCATAGTCAATTTTGAGGAAAGCCTTCATGTTTAGGTAGAATAGAAACAGACCAGGCTTCTTTTGAGCGTTTTCTCTAGTGGTTAATAGTTAATACGTGCATGTGTTAGGCTGGCTGATGGTGCGGTGGTTAAGACAGCTACCTCCCACATGCTCACTGAGTTGTTAGAGTCCTCGACCTGGCACCTAAGAAAACACACTGGTGGCATGTGGATGCCCAAACTCTTGAGAGAAGATTGGAGAAGAGATTGCAATGTGGCCACTCCACCTGAAGATGCTTTCACATTTTCCCTCTCTTTCTCTCTCTCTCTCTCCGGGGAGTACACATGCCCTGTAGCACATTTAAAATAAAAAAGTATGTGTATGTGTGTGTGTGTGTGTGTGTGTGTGTGTGTGTGTGTAGGCATGTCAGAAGGTCCACCCCACTCTTTCTCCAGTGGCTAAGTATCTTTCAAGTCCTGGAGCAGCAGAAGCCTCCCAGGGGCTTCTACCTGGTCTGGATCCACAGGATCCTAGCACAAAGACCCACTGTCCAAGTGAACTACATTTCCTCTTGGGAATATGAACTTAGAAATCTTTTCTTACTCCCTTCTGTTCTCCTCCCTTTGTCATCCCATCCCCACCCTGTACTTGCTTACCTGGCCAGTTCCTACTCATCGAACCCCATTCAGAGTCGCATCAGGTAGACACCCCCAGTGCTCCTCAGATGTCCACTCTTCCTCAGCTTTGCATTAATTTTGATATGGCCTTCAAATATAATTTATCCTAATTCCCAAATTCCTTGTTCTTAAATGTTCCCTTCAATTTTGTACCCAAAGCCAGTGAGATGAGGCTCACTTCATCCTAGTTCAGTACTACCATTTTGTCAGGAATATCTCACAGTTACCAAGGCCTTCCACATTCCCAGCTTTGATCTACCTCCTTGTGATTCTGCAGACTGTGGGGGTTTTGTTTTGTTTTGTTTTACTAAAGACCTTGGTTTCTGTCTTACTTTGAGTGGAACCTCAGTGGCACATGGCATGTGCCATCTGGGAGACAAGCTCTCTCTCACATCCAGGGCCATGAATAGTAACCCTCCCTTGCCCTGCCACCAGACAAGGGTTTTACCAAAAGATTCTCGGCCCCAGCACTAGGTCTGTCTCACAGGTTGAAATACAACTCCTTGCTATGGGTGCTCTTCCTTCCACACGCCAATGCCAGAACAAAGCAGGAAGCAACCTGGCACTATGCTGTGTAGTCATGGCTTCTCCCCCTGCCAGCCCACATCTGCCTTTCTCCTAACCATCTCCTGCAGGGGTCCTTCTGCCATCATGTTAGCTCAGCCTTGCCTACCCCTCCGACGGCATTCATGATCTGTTCTTTACTATACATTGATTTTTAAATGACCTTTGTCTATCACTGTCCTCATACCCTACCTGGACTGTCATCTTCCAGAGAACAGATTCTATGTTCTCTGCTCTCCACTCTTTGTGTTCATTCATTCTTTCATTTGCTCACTCATTCATTGATTCACGTTTCAAATACTTCTTGAAAATCCACGATGAGCCAGACACCGGACTACTCCCTGGGCCCATGTGGTGAACAAGATTAATGGTTTCCTTTTAGCAGCTCCCAGCCTCCAGGTCAGCAGGTGGTTGGGGAGATGCCTGGTATCCCTGAAGCCTTAGCAAAGACACTGAGCCCAGCTGGCCTCCCAGGCCAGCTGCATCCGTCCCCTGCTCCCAGCTCCAGGGAGAAGCTAGTCCTCATTGGAAATCTCTCTCCCATCAGGCCTAAATGTGGATAAAGTGAGGACTCTTGTTTTCCTAGAATCTGAAAAGGCTGTGTCTCCCTCCCCTTTGTGTTAGCCTGTTTTTTCTGAGCAGCATCCTCTCAGACCCTAGAGCCAAGGCACCTTCTCATAGAAATTCAAGAAGAAACCATAGTGAGCTGGCAAGGTCTACAGAAGCCAGCCCCCAGCACAGGAGAGGTGCCATCTCCGTGTGACCTGTCTGCCTGCCCAGCATGCCGGCCTCCTCTGGGCAGCTCCAGGCACCTGTGTGAGCAGTGCTCATGGGGGAATTTGAGGAGACAGAGATTCTATCCCCAGGTCAGACCCCAGCCAGCCATTGGCTCCTCTCTGTGGGGGCTTCAATTTCCCCATCTGGAAGATGAGGGTCACTGCAGAAACTTCTTGGGGCCCCTTCCTGCCCTGATCTGTGTAAGAGCCTGGGCCCAGGCCAACTTTTCTACATCCTTTGCCTTTTCCCTCAAGACAGGAGAGCAGTGCCCATGGCCAACTGCCAGAGCATCAGGGGACTGGGGACTCCTGTCCCCACTGTCCTTTCACTGGGGCCTAAGTGCCCAACACTACCTCACGGCTCTGGTGGCGGTGTGTCCTGGAGGTCCCATTGAAGGTCCTTCTGTTGAATATACTCTGCTTAATCTTGGGTGGAGAATAGTTCCACATGGAGTCAACAGTCTGCTCAAAACGTCCCTTAACACACACCCCCCACACATACATCAAATAACAGTGGCCCAAGCTGCTGGTTAGAGTGCTATTCCAGGCAGGCAGGGGCGTTGGCGGCCCCTGGGCTCAGTCAGAGTGCCTCCCAGGTTGGATTCCGTTCAGTCCACAAACAGTTACTTAGCACCTTCTGTGCTTCCCACACTGTGTGAGACACGAAGGCCACAGAAATGAATTGTTCTTCTCCAAAACAAGTGCTTAGTGAGTGTCTTCTTTGTGCTCTGCCCAGAGCTACCCGAGACCGTGCCGAGAGAGATGCCATCCCCACTCTCCTGAAGAGCGGGGCCCAGGGGAGGTGTGTATGGGCAGATGGTTAGAACTCCCCCTGCTTAAGGAGGGCCAAGTCAGGACTGTGCCTGGGAACCGGAAGAGGGAGGGAAGCCAGCCTTCATGTACCAGCTGCTCCCATAAATGGGATTTGGGAGAGTAGCAGAGAGGAGAAATGGAGATTGGTGAATAAGACAGGCCTGTCCAGGATGGAGAGGTTGGGATCTTCAGAGTCAGAAGAGGCAAATTAAATACCAGCGCTGCTCAGTTTGGGAAGGGTAAGAGCACAGGGGTAGAGAAGGCAGCTAGAGTAGGACACACCCTGGGGAGGGGTGTTTTTGAGTTATATCTACCCTGGCCCTTCTGGGATCTCGGATCCCTTCACCTATCTCAGAGGCTGGGCAACGTCTCAGAGCCAAAGATCTGGGTTTTAGTAGGGTATTAGCCTGAGGGGCCAGGCAGCCCCTCAGTCCATCTTCCCTCCTTCCTCTGTCCCTGCCCCATCCCAAGCCCTGGGCCAGATTCCCACAGGCTTCCCTGGCCAACTGACCCTATCCACACCCAGACTTGGGAAGGTCCCAGCCAGACCGATGATTCCCAGCATGCAGGAGTTTCGCTGTCTCCCCAGATCTCTTCTGGGCAGGATTTACAGTAGCCAGGGTCATAAACTAAATTCAAAGTAACGTCGTGAACAGCGGCATCGGGCAATAGACCGGATGCTCCCAGGTAATGGCTTTACTTAGGAGCCCTGATTTACAGTGTAATCAGGAAGCCTCGCAGCCTGGCTCTTTGCTGGAGGAACGTTTAGGGATAATCCCCTCTACAAGGCCTATTGGCTCCTTCTCTGCACTTGTCAAATACAGGAGATGCAGAGCAGCCCCTCACCATCCGCATCAACCATTCCACCCTGCCCCAGTGTCATCAGGGCCTTTATTCCATTATCCCTCACCACCTGGCATGCTTTTCTGTTGAGATCTGCACCCAACATATACTTCTTTCCATGTTCCTGCCCCGAAATCTCCATCCCATACTGTCCTCCAAATCACTCCTGTCCACTGGGATTGCCATTCTGGAGGCTCCCTCCCTCCTTCAGCCTGACGCTCCCACATACACGGGTGTGCTGCTATGCTCACATGTGTAGCCCGTCTCCCGTGCAGTGCAGGAGTATGGATAAGCTCAGGTAGAGTCTGAGCTCCTCTGACTGCTATGGGCCCTTGGCCAAGTTGTCTGACATCTCTGGGCCACAACTCTGCAGAGTTGAGGTGCTAATAGTGTTGTCCATCTCAGAAATGGACAATTCCTATTACAGTAGCCAGGGTCATAAACTAAATTCAAAGTAACGTCGTGAACAGCGGCATCGGGCAATAGACCGGATGCTCCCAGGTAATGGCTTTACTTAGGAGCCCTGATTTACAGTGTAATCAGGAAGCCTCGCAGCCTGGCTCTTTGCTGGAGGAACGTTTAGGGATAATCCCCTCTACAAGGCCTATTGGCTCCTTCTCTGCACTTGTCAAATACAGGAGATGCAGAGCAGCCCCTCACCATCCGCATCAACCATTCCACCCTGCCCCAGTGTCATCAGGGCCTTTATTCCATTATCCCTCACCACCTGGCATGCTTTTCTGTTGAGATCTGCACCCAACATATACTTCTTTCCATGTTCCTGCCCCGAAATCTCCATCCCATACTGTCCTCCAAATCACTCCTGTCCACTGGGATTGCCATTCTGGAGGCTCCCTCCCTCCTTCAGCCTGACGCTCCCACATACACGGGTGTGCTGCTATGCTCACATGTGTAGCCCGTCTCCCGTGCAGTGCAGGAGTATGGATAAGCTCAGGTAGAGTCTGAGCTCCTCTGACTGCTATGGGCCCTTGGCCAAGTTGTCTGACATCTCTGGGCCACAACTCTGCAGAGTTGAGGTGCTAATAGTGTTGTCCATCTCAGAAATGGACAATTCCTATGGTTTTACAGGAATTAAATGATGGAATGCAAGGAAACTCCTCTTTGTGGTAAGAGGAGTAGGAGCTAAAAATAATAATAATTTCATGATTCTAACATCAGTCTAATCCCAACTTCCCCATCAGACCCCATTTTTATTTGTAGATGTCCTATGTACTGGGCCTCAAGGTCAAGGCCTATCTCTGACCCTAGGGCCTCTAGGGAGCTTTCCTGTCACCCAGTGGGGTCACTCATTCCTCAAACCTGTGACCACATGTCTGTAGATCTTGTCTTCCTGTGGCTCTCCAGGTGAAGGCTGGTAGTGGCAACCTTGGCCCTGTCACTGTTACCACTTTTGTTGCCCTTGTCTGAACCCCCGTGGCTTAGCTTCCTGGACGTTACTTTGAATTTAGTTTATGACCCTGGCTACTGTAAATCCTGCCCAGAAGAGATCTGGGGGGACAGCGAAACTCCTGCATGCTGGGAATCATTGGTCTGGCTGGGACCTTCCCAAGCCTGGGTGTAGATAGGGTCAGTTGGCCAGGGAAGCCTGTGGGAATCTGGTCCAGGGCTTGGGATGAGGCAGGGACAGAGGAAGGAGGGAAGATGGACTGAGGGGCTACCTGGCCCCTCAGGCTTTTCTACCATGTAGGGAGAGGCAGAAGGTCATTTCTGCTGGTCAGCTGCCGTCGCATTGTGGAGCAAGCTTGTTTGTGTTCTCTGCTTTTTTTGAGGCTCCCAGAGTAGAGCATGTGCTGGACCCATGGAGGTCTTGCCCCTGGTGGCTGAGGATACACTCTCACTTGCACCACCTTTGTCATGAACTTCAGCTCACCCCATCCCAAATCCTTTGGGCTGCTAGGCTTGGGGTGGGGCTGGGGCTGGGGAGGCATTGAATGAAGTCTCAGCATCATAGCAGAAGAACTGAGGCTGCAGATGAGGGTGTGGTATGGGTGTCAGAGGAATCTGGGGAGGCACCTGGCTATTGAGTGTTGATCATGATTATGATTCTGGTTATTATTAGGTGTCTTGTTCTTAAGGAGCGTGTAGTCTGAAGTGATATGGTTTAGGCAAAATGGAAGGAGGTCTTGAGCTGGATTTTGGTCTTAAAAAAATCTAAGTATTGGTGGCTTTGGCCTCAGGAATTCAGGGCTAAAGTTAGGGTCACTCAGTCAGGAGTGCAGGAGTCCAAAAAACTCATCCATTCCAAAGAGGACCCAGAAGGCGGGTGGAGGTGAAGTGGTATCTGAACCCACATGGGAAAGGTCTTGGGTTCACATCCCAGACTTCACTGAGCATGTCAGATAAAGGCCCATGATCTGGGCCACCTGAGATTGGGAGTGGATCATGCTAAGGAGAACCTGTTGGGGATATCCATCTTTCTTTCACTCCCTCTTTCATGAAAGAAATATACAAATACATTTAAAAGGGGGTGTAGGGCATCAGAGAAAAGAGACCTGGTTCTAGTTCTCTACCTGCCCTGACTAGCTGTGTGACCTATGCCCACCACCTGCTTGCTCCTCTGTCATAACTATCATCCTGAGGACAAGAATGACTCACTAATGGTGGTGAGGCCCTCTGTGAGAGGGCATCAGTATATGTGTGTGAGAGAGAAAGAAAGAGAAAAGAGACCTGGTTCTAGTTTTCTACCTGCCCTGACTAGCTGTGTGACCTATGCCCACCACCTGCTTGCTCCTCTGTCATAACTATCATCCTGAGGACAAGAATGACTCACTAATGGTGGTGAGGCCCTCTGTGAGACCGATCACACTGGTGGTCTCCACTAACCTCCTCTGCCTTTTCAGAAGAGCAGGTGGAGCAGCAATCCCTTTATCTTCCTGCTCTGCACCTTCAGCGCAGCCTCACATCACATTCTCCTTTGGAGCAGAAGGGCTCTTGCCCTAGGGTGAGAAATTCCTGTCAGGATCGGCACCCCGGTAAGCGCCTGTGTTCAGACAGTGCCGAGTCCCTGTAGGTGCAGAAGGGCTAGGCAGGAAAGTTGGTGAGCTGGCTTGGGCCAGTGTGAGAGAGAGCATGGGGGCATCTGAGAGGGTTCCCAGATGCTCATGGTTCCTTCCAGTCCCTCTGGACCCCAATGCAGAACTCCGGTGCCGATTCTAGAGCTACCAGCTGGAACACCCCTTTCCAGGTAGCTCAAGTGAGCAGAGTGGGTGGAACTTGTGAGGAGCAGGTGGGTTGATGGAGAGTCAAGGAGGCCTGAACATGTGTGCACAGTACATGGAACAGAGTTCATTCTCGCTATATATATGTTATTGTGAAAATACAATTATTCTGATCTTTATTGCCTCCCTCGTTCTTTGGGAGCTCCTAGTCTGAGATGACTTAGATAAGGAGAAAGATTTAGCACAGTGAAGCAATCACACCTCCCGAGGAACTATGGACAACACATAAATCAGGAACACGCGTTGGGGGGGGGGGGGGGGGAGGTCAACGGTGGGGATCCAGGGAAAGGGGTAGAGAGGGCTGGATCTGACTCAGAGCTGACTCTCGTCTATGCTATTCAAGAAGCTCACTGCAAAGGGAAGGTTTCTGGAGTCTTTGGGGAGTGGGAGAAAAGTGGGATGGGAAACTGAGCTGGGTCAAAGAAAATTGAGGAATGTTAGGATGTGGGACCCAGAAGGAGGGATTTCTCTCATGATGTGGGAGCCACAGACTCCTTTTTCTGCACCCACAGCAGCAGCATGTGAGGCGGGGGCTCTGAGTGTGGACGGTCTCTGCCTCCTGCCTCCCGGATGGGGCTCAGACAGCACATCAGTGGCTGCCACCCGTCCCACTGGATCAATATCTCGGAGAAAGGTTTCCTGCATCCTGCCAGCTCAGTTTCACATGTGCAGGGGAGAGGAGGAGGGCCTTTACCTCCTAACCAGTGGGTAACTGCATCTCCGGTCCAGCCTCCCCACCCCCACACTCTGCCCAAGCCCATCACCCCTGCGCTCAGCCTTCAGCTCTCAGCAAGGGTGACCTCACAGTGTGGCTTCTTCCTGGAGGGGTGGAGGTGGGCAAGAGCCTGAAGTTCCTCCCACTCTCTCTACAGCCTGCCCTTGGGGGGATAATGCACAGGCAAGAGAGGGGGCCTCCAGCAGAGTGCTCTTAATTATGCTGGCCTTTCTAGAGCTGGCAAAGACAATGCCTTCCATTCCCAGGGAAAAGAGAATGGGGGAATTATTTAATCAACTGTGAAGAGAAGGACGTTAGGATTATGTTAGATGTCAGGAAGAACTTTCCACCAGCATACAAGGGAAAGGTCTTTTTAAAAAAAACACAGTGTAATTAATTATATGGTATTGAAAATGGCTTTGTTAGAAGCAGAATGTCGCTCTTACCTCCTGCTTTTGCAGTGGAAACCATTGTGCTTGTAGGTTGACTTACTATGGGATGACTTTTAACCTAGAAACTGGCTGGGGGAAGAGATAAAAGATAGAAAATATGCAGGTTAAAAGCCAAGACATGAGTGATTTTTCAGACAGGTGGGGAAGTAGGGGAGATTAAAAACAATGTTGGAGACTTTTGGCCAATCATCGGACCTTCTTGGGCTCCAGTGTGCTCATCTGTACTAGGGACCTCATTTAGCTCAGGTGATCAGTGCTTCTGTGAAGCTGTGATTGTGATTAAACAACCAGAATACAAAACGGGGGTTTGGGAGGATGAGCAGTCATAGGGACCACTTTGGAAATGAGGAAGCAAAACAATAAAACATACCCAAGGGAATAGGTAGTTTCTGCTTCTTGTCAGTTTGTCCATCCAAGTGCCTCCTATCATTCTGTCTCTACCCATCTGTCTACTCATCTCTGTCCATTCACCACCTCAACCTCAACCCCAACCCATTCATCTACTCGCCCATCTGTCCCAGTCATTTACCCAGCCATCCAGGCCTCTATCTGTGGTGTTCATTCACCCACTCTTCCATCTGTGCCATTCATCCACCCACCTCTTCACCCATGTATCTATCCCATTAGTCCACCCACCTATCAAACCCATCCATCTATCCCATTCATCTGCTCACCCATATACTCATTCCTCCATCCTTCTTGAATTCTAGCTTATGCCTGGATAGAACACATATCATTTCTCTCCCTCTTAGGAAGGAACAGAGGATGAGAGACAGAAACTCGTCCCCAGTAAGAAAGCCCTAATTCCTACTGATGGTAATAGAGGGACCATCAATGAAGGGACCTAGTGGGTAGGTGGGGAAAGAAGAAGATGGAGGGTGACTCCTCTTCCAAAGACCTCGAAAGGTCATTTGGAAGAGGAGAGGCCTGCCTAAAGCTAAAGACAAGCCTCTCTGGGCCACAAGCTGTAGTATTCAGGACTGGAAGGACGTAAGTGGCTCTACCAGTGGTCTGCTGGGAAGATCCTTGAAAAGATGAGACACACACAGACAAAGGCCCAGCCTGCCTCTGCCCTAGCTCCCCTATTAGAAAGCATCACATTGAGGGACTAGCAGTTAGCGTAATGGCTATGTCGCTGGACTCTCATGTAGTCGACCGTGATTCTAGTCCTGGACCCGGTAGCTTAAACTCACATGTGCGTGCGTGCCCAAGATCCCGAGAGGAGAATGGAGGAGAAGGGATTATGACGTGGCCATCTCCCCTGGGGGGTGATTTCTTGCTTTATGTCTCTCTGTCTCTCTCTGTCTTTCTGGCGAGCACACGCACCCTATAGCAAAAACCTCTCCAAAAAAAAAAAAAAAAGGAAAGAAAAAAAGAAAAAAAAAAAAAAAGAAAGAATCACCTCTGTCTTTCCATCCATGGAGTTGAACTAAAGCTATGTTACCCATCTGTAAGACTGCTTATGGAGGTAACGTATAAATGTGTTCTGTCTTTATAGTGGAATTAAATCTGGGGTTAATTCATTAAAAACTCTAGTTCCCTGTTGACCGATTTCATTTGCCACACACTGTTTCGATTTCCGGAGCATTTGTTCTGTTCTGGTTCTGATCTTAGAACACGATACAGAATGGTCTGCCCTCTTAGACCTTCCCATCCAGGACACGGTGGAGAAAATCCTCTCCGGGTTACAGGGGAAGTGTTCAGGAGTTCTGTTCTCATTACCTGAACTGGGTGTTTCCCCAGTCTCTCTTGCATCCAGTATATGAAATGCTTCCTTCACTCAGAGAGTATCAGGTGCTCCTTTGATATGACTCAGTTTCCTTTGCTACTGTAAGCAGCCCTATTGACTATAGTTATATTTGTTCTCCCTCCCTGTGTAGGTTTTGTTGATGATTTAAAAAATCGGTTGCGTAGCTCTCATCATTACTGTGTTTAATAATTCAGTCTGCATCGGTTGATATTTACCATAGCCAAGTCAGGTGGCAGTTAGGCTAAGTCACCCAGGGGCTCCTTTCTCCTAGGTATGTAGGTTAATTAGAAACTAGAAAAGGCTGAGGCAAGCAAGCTGCCTGTAGGAGGGTAAGGAGGCAGAGAGTAAATGAAAAGGGAGATGCCTGGTGCTGGAAGAAAAGACAGCTGAGGGGTACACACCTGCTCTGAGAACCAGGAGAGTATCAGCGCAAATTGAAGAAAGCATAGCTCTTACTAAGTTGTTGAAGAGCTGAGTATGTTAATGGAATGATTAAGTATGGGATTTCTACTGATTAAGATAAATGAGAATAGGATAAGAGCACTCCAACGCAGAATTATTCTAGTCAAGAAAACTCCATGGTACATGATAGGAGCTGTTTCTTTTTTCTTTTTTCTTTTTTTTTTTAAGGATGCTTATGGACAAAGATTGGAAGGAATATGCAAATATAAAAAATTGTTGCTGATTTTTTAAAAATTAGTGTGGTTAGAGTTTGAGTGTTTTTCTTTCTTTCTTTCTTTCTTTTTTTTTTTTTTCTTAGTTGTTAAAGAGTTGTGGACTAGCCAGAAAGAGAGCACCTCTCAATGAGGTATGGTCATGCCACCATCTTTGTTCCTCCATTTCTCCATCCATCAGCATTTGGGGCATGCACCGTAAGTTTTACAAACTCCCGGTTTGGGGTTTGCACCCCATGTGATCCTGCTCCCAATACATAGCACTTGACCACTAGACTAAGTGGCCAAATGCTTTCTTTCTGGGTTTAAAAAATGTCTAGTTATGTTGCTTTTATAATGAAAATGTTTTTAAAGAGTGAGAAAGATGGGCTTTCAGATTTTAGCAACCTCTGTTTTGTATTTCAGTTATTTCATGTTTTTAGCTATAGATATGATTTGTTATAAATCATTCTTCAGGGTCCAGCTTGTGGCACGGTCATTAAGGTGGCTGGGTCCTATATGGTCAACAGTATAGTTTGAGTCCCAGACATGATAGTTTGAAAAACATATCAAATGTGCGTGAACGTGTGCTAAGAACCTTGAGAGGAAAGTGAAGAAGGGGTTGCGGCAGGGTCATTCCCATGGGGAGGAAGGCGATTTCTCACTTTCTCACCCTCTGTCTGTCTCCAACAAGTGTGTGCATCCTATAGCAAATTTAAAAATACATATGTATTTTTTTCCATGGTGTGGTTTTGCCTTTTTCAAGCCCACTTGATCGTGTCTGTTCAGCTGCCTGGATAAGCTGTGCAGTTCCCAAAGGTTGGTAGCAGATGTAAAACCATGATAAACATAGAGAGCCATTGCTCTTCAAAGTGTGGCCCATGAACCAGTAGCACTGAAATCAGCTAGAACCAGTTAGAAATGCTCATTCTTGGGCCCTACCCCAGATCTGCTAAATTCGAATTGGTATTTCTACAAGATTCCCCAGTGATTTGTATGCACGGTTGGATTTGAGAACCACTGTCCTAAAACAGTAGTTTTCAAGTGTGAGGATGCATCAGTAACATCACCTGAAGGGCCTTGTAAAATAAGGATTACTGGGCTCCCTTTGGAGTTTCTAATTCGGTGGGTCTGGGGTGGGACCTGAGGATTTCTAACAGGCTTCCAAGTGGTGCTGAGCTGCAGGTTAGAGACCATGTTTTGAGAACTGCTACTACAGAGGATGGGGCAAGGCCTGGTCCCTAATGTGGGAACCCAGAGCGTGGGAGTGGATGTGCCCCTCACCTTGTACAAATGGATGGCCATAGCAGTGTGACCCAAGTGAGTCTTTGCGCTTCAGCTTCCTCATCAGTACAGTGAATGAATTGGACTTGATGTATTTGAGTGTTCCTTTCTTCCACCTCTGACCTTTCTTAACATTTGATTCTTACATGTTTGTATGTCAGAATGATCATTTTTCCAAAGCATTCTATTGTTTTTTGAGAATGCTCTGTGAATTCTTCAATCATGCTACATAGATGGGTTAATGGCTAGTGTCTGATCTTAGTATCATGGCCTTTATTCAAGAGGACTTGAAAGAGTTTGTGGGAAAATAGCATTAATGTATCGGCTTATTTTGGTGCAAACAATTTTTAAATCTATACAGTTTGTTCATGGTACACATCTTCCATGAGTTTCTGAAGACTCTGTCACAGGTCTGTCCTCAATTCAATCCTCACTAGCCACTCAAATAATGATTTTCCACATGTGTTTATTCCTTCAACACATATTTATCAGTCTCTACCTATGTGTCTGCTAGTGAAGTAGGTGTTATAATAGACTCCAAAGAAGTGAATGAAACTCAGGGATGAAAGGCACAGAAAATAGTGGAAAACCCAGCTCAAACCAGGTAAAATGATTGAGCGTGCTTATTGGTTCATGTATTTAAAAGGTCAGGCAGAATGTGGACTTCAGGAGTAGCTAGAACAGGCTCCATCTCTCAATGGTTGTTTCCTGTCCCCTGAATATAGTTTGTTCTGCTCTGTCTGCCTGCCATGTTTCCAAACCATACTTTCCTAGATAATATTAAGTTCCAGGAGTGTAGAGGCCCTGGCTGTTGCTCATTATAGTATCCTCCATTGCTTAGACCAGGGTCTGACATGCAGTCAGCTCTCTGGGAATCCCAATGGCTCTGTGCCTGGTCTTTAAAGCCACTCTATCAGGACTGACTTGCATCATAAGTTCCTTTGGAACTAGGCTCTCTGGTCAAGTCATAGACCACCACTGACCAGCTTCATGTCACACACATGCCCTATTTTGAAGCTAGAGACTAAGTCAGCTTCCTCAAACTCCAGAGGCCCTAAGTGGACAGTGAGAGCTTTTATTATGGATGCTTGGAAGGCAGCACCCACCACAGTCCACCTCTTTAGTGGCCAACAAATACTCTTATACAACATACACACTTCCCAAAATACCCAAACCCATGCCAGAAGGGAGATGTGAAGTTCACCCAGTTGCTGCTTATGGTTCCTGGTTCAGTATTTCTCAGTGCTGTGAGTCTTCATCTGGGCCAGATTTAGCTCCTCATGGTTCAGGCACTGATTTGTTAACTGGTAAGCTTGCTATACCTCAGCACACCCAATATGCACCAGTGGAGAGAACATGAGAATCACAAAAACAAAGAAGTCAACCAACCAGAGCCATACCCCTCCAGGCTGTCCAACAGTAACATTGGACAGCAGCATTGCAGTCACTGGCCTGCTGTCCAGAGCATCTTCTGGTGATGTGCGCCTTCTTTGGTTGGCTTGTCTGGGGTAGGAGTCTTTCCCTCATCCATCGTCTTCTCTGGACCCCTTCCGAGGTGGACATTGGAGAGGACCTCTCTTCTGTACTACTTTGGCCGAGGTCTCCTAGTGGATGAGGAGAGAGTAAATGAAAAGGGAGATGCCTGGTGCTGGAAGAAAAGACAGCTGAGGGGTACACACCTGCTCTGAGAACCAGGAGAGTATCAGCGCAAATTGAAGAAAGCATAGCTCTTACTAAGTTGTTGAAGAGCTGAGTATGTTAATGGAATGATTAAGTATGGGATTTCTACTGATTAAGATAAATGAGAATAGGATAAGAGCACTCCAACGCAGAATTATTCTAGTCAAGAAAACTCCATGGTACATGATAGGAGCTGTTTCTTTTTTCTTTTTTCTTTTTTTTTTTAAGGATGCTTATGGACAAAGATTGGAAGGAATATGCAAATATAAAAAATTGTTGCTGATTTTTTAAAAATTAGTGTGGTTAGAGTTTGAGTGTTTTTCTTTCTTTCTTTCTTTCTTTTTTTTTTTTTTCCTAGTTGTTAAAGAGTTGTGGACTAGCCAGAAAGAGAGCACCTCTCAATGAGGTATGGTCATGCCACCATCTTTGTTCCTCCATTTCTCCATCCATCAGCATTTGGGGCATGCACCGTAAGTTTTACAAACTCCCGGTTTGGGGTTTGCACCCCATGTGATCCTGCTCCCAATACATAGCACTTGACCACTAGACTAAGTGGCCAAATGCTTTCTTTCTGGGTTTAAAAAATGTCTAGTTATGTTGCTTTTATAATGAAAATGTTTTTAAAGAGTGAGAAAGATGGGCTTTCAGATTTTAGCAACCTCTGTTTTGTATTTCAGTTATTTCATGTTTTTAGCTATAGATATGATTTGTTATAAATCATTCTTCAGGGTCCAGCTTGTGGCACGGTCATTAAGGTGGCTGGGTCCTATATGGTCAACAGTATAGTTTGAGTCCCAGACATGATAGTTTGAAAAACATATCAAATGTGCGTGAACGTGTGCTAAGAACCTTGAGAGGAAAGTGAAGAAGGGGTTGCGGCAGGGTCATTCCCATGGGGAGGAAGGCGATTTCTCACTTTCTCACCCTCTGTCTGTCTCCAACAAGTGTGTGCATCCTATAGCAAATTTAAAAATACATATGTATTTTTTTCCATGGTGTGGTTTTGCCTTTTTCAAGCCCACTTGATCGTGTCTGTTCAGCTGCCTGGATAAGCTGTGCAGTTCCCAAAGGTTGGTAGCAGATGTAAAACCATGATAAACATAGAGAGCCATTGCTCTTCAAAGTGTGGCCCATGAACCAGTAGCACTGAAATCAGCTAGAACCAGTTAGAAATGCTCATTCTTGGGCCCTACCCCAGATCTGCTAAATTCGAATTGGTATTTCTACAAGATTCCCCAGTGATTTGTATGCACGGTTGGATTTGAGAACCACTGTCCTAAAACAGTAGTTTTCAAGTGTGAGGATGCATCAGTAACATCACCTGAAGGGCCTTGTAAAATAAGGATTACTGGGCTCCCTTTGGAGTTTCTAATTCGGTGGGTCTGGGGTGGGACCTGAGGATTTCTAACAGGCTTCCAAGTGGTGCTGAGCTGCAGGTTAGAGACCATGTTTTGAGAACTGCTACTACAGAGGATGGGGCAAGGCCTGGTCCCTAATGTGGGAACCCAGAGCGTGGGAGTGGATGTGCCCCTCACCTTGTACAAATGGATGGCCATAGCAGTGTGACCCAAGTGAGTCTTTGCGCTTCAGCTTCCTCATCAGTACAGTGAATGAATTGGACTTGATGTATTTGAGTGTTCCTTTCTTCCACCTCTGACCTTTCTTAACATTTGATTCTTACATGTTTGTATGTCAGAATGATCATTTTTCCAAAGCATTCTATTGTTTTTTGAGAATGCTCTGTGAATTCTTCAATCATGCTACATAGATGGGTTAATGGCTAGTGTCTGATCTTAGTATCATGGCCTTTATTCAAGAGGACTTGAAAGAGTTTGTGGGAAAATAGCATTAATGTATCGGCTTATTTTGGTGCAAACAATTTTTAAATCTATACAGTTTGTTCATGGTACACATCTTCCATGAGTTTCTGAAGACTCTGTCACAGGTCTGTCCTCAATTCAATCCTCACTAGCCACTCAAATAATGATTTTCCACATGTGTTTATTCCTTCAACACATATTTATCAGTCTCTACCTATGTGTCTGCTAGTGAAGTAGGTGTTATAATAGACTCCAAAGAAGTGAATGAAACTCAGGGATGAAAGGCACAGAAAATAGTGGAAAACCCAGCTCAAACCAGGTAAAATGATTGAGCGTGCTTATTGGTTCATGTATTTAAAAGGTCAGGCAGAATGTGGACTTCAGGAGTAGCTAGAACAGGCTCCATCTCTCAATGGTTGTTTCCTGTCCCCTGAATATAGTTTGTTCTGCTCTGTCTGCCTGCCATGTTTCCAAACCATACTTTCCTAGATAATATTAAGTTCCAGGAGTGTAGAGGCCCTGGCTGTTGCTCATTATAGTATCCTCCATTGCTTAGACCAGGGTCTGACATGCAGTCAGCTCTCTGGGAATCCCAATGGCTCTGTGCCTGGTCTTTAAAGCCACTCTATCAGGACTGACTTGCATCATAAGTTCCTTTGGAACTAGGCTCTCTGGTCAAGTCATAGACCACCACTGACCAGCTTCATGTCACACACATGCCCTATTTTGAAGCTAGAGACTAAGTCAGCTTCCTCAAACTCCAGAGGCCCTAAGTGGACAGTGAGAGCTTTTATTATGGATGCTTGGAAGGCAGCACCCACCACAGTCCACCTCTTTAGTGGCCAACAAATACTCTTATACAACATACACACTTCCCAAAATACCCAAACCCATGCCAGAAGGGAGATGTGAAGTTCACCCAGTTGCTGCTTATGGTTCCTGGTTCAGTATTTCTCAGTGCTGTGAGTCTTCATCTGGGCCAGATTTAGCTCCTCATGGTTCAGGCACTGATTTGTTAACTGGTAAGCTTGCTATACCTCAGCACACCCAATATGCACCAGTGGAGAGAACATGAGAATCACAAAAACAAAGAAGTCAACCAACCAGAGCCATACCCCTCCAGGCTGTCCAACAGTAACATTGGACAGCAGCATTGCAGTCACTGGCCTGCTGTCCAGAGCATCTTCTGGTGATGTGCGCCTTCTTTGGTTGGCTTGTCTGGGGTAGGAGTCTTTCCCTCATCCATCGTCTTCTCTGGACCCCTTCCGAGGTGGACATTGGAGAGGACCTCTCTTCTGTACTACTTTGGCCGAGGTCTCCTAGTGGATGAGGCTGGGAATTTGAGAATTGCCTTACAGTTTGAGCAATCAAAGGCCATTGTCAGCCAGGCTTGACAATGTAACTCTCTCTCTAAAGACCTTAGATTTCCAGTCTGTTTACTTTCCAGTCAATACCATGTGCCAATAACTGCAGCCAAGAGATATTGCTGAGTCAGTATTAAGTCTGAGCATTGTCTCCTAGCAACAGACCTCCTGGTTCTGCTCATTCCTTAGCCCTTGGTTTCAGAGCTTCTGCTGTATCTCCCAGGAGCCTCTTCCTGGGGCTAGGGAGATGCTACCCATCTACCCTTAACTCACTGGCTATGCCCTCACTTCATCCTCACAGCAGAAGGGATTGTCATCATTGCTAAGCAGGAGGTTTATCTCAGAAGTTGGTGTGAGGTCTGGGGATTCAGACTTCTTGCTGATCCCAATCTTATGTTCCACTGTGCTTCCCATGACCTATCTTCCCTCCCACACACAGTACCACTTTTCCTTCCCTGCCAGGCTTCAGATGATCATAATCTCAGGAAATTTGTATTACAAGCCAGAGAGCAGCAATAGCCCCTCTTAACAAAGTCATGTTTTCTTCTCTCTCTGATCTCAATGAACCACCTTGAACCCAAGGTTGTCTCTTTATTGTAAGGACTTACTTTTTATTGAAAGCCTTAAGAAGTAATTAATTTATTCCAATATTCTAGATTTTTCTTATTCGCCGTAGCTTCATCAGACACATGGTCTGAGACAGAGGAAAAGGAGGCAGCAGTTTAACCGAGCCTCCTCACTGTTACATAACAAGTGTTGCCAATTTGCCAAATTGGGGAGTGACAGGCTTACCGCTAGCCCAGATGACATCTTTGTGCAAATTAGTAAAAGCTTCCCTTTCTCAAGTCGCTTTCCCTCATTTGCTAGAAAATTGTCTTGTAAATATACAAATCTATAATGACTGTGAATGCAAGCAATACCTCAGAGCTGTACAAGGCAACATTGAATAGCACCCTCTTTGTTTTTTACTGCCCTACCTCTTTGGCTTGGTTAGATGTGTCCTGCCTGACATTGAGGGGTCAATTATTTCAACATCCCACTCTGGTAACAAATTCTCAATCCGCTGGATGCAATTGATTACAAGTAGACAAAAAACCCAATTTGATCTGACTTTTAGAAATGAATTTCAGTGTCTTGTGTAACAAGACAGTGGTGTGGACTTCAGGTATTGATTCGTCAGAGACTGGCTCCACTACTCTGCTCTCTGTGAACTGGCTTTCTCCCTAGACTGGCCTTCCTCATGGTAGCAAGATGGCTATAGCAGATGTCAACTGCATGTCCCTCTGAAAAGAAAGAGAATACATTCTCCTAATGTCTTGGAGGGAGTTCTGAGTTTTACTCTGATTGGACCTGCTTAGGCCACATGGTTCTCTCTCTCTTTTTTCAAAGTTTGTTTATTTCTCATATATGAGAAAAAGACAGAGACAGAAATGGACAGACAGATAGACAGGCACACCCAACAGAGTCTTCACGCCACAATCCACCCTAAGGATCAGCAAGCCTGAATTACTGGCATGTACACACATGCACCCAGCATGTTCTGGGAGACTCTGGGCCACTGACTGGGGACCTTCCCATGTTGACCCATCATTGCATAAAGTCGTGTTACTGCCATATCACCAGCAGAAGTACATTTGGACCAAAGTATCCCAGGTTTTAATGAAAATGAGGCTCATCTGATGAAGCTATATATTGGTCAAAACTCTATCAGGAGACAGATGGCACACTCAAGATGAGTTATTTTAGAAGGAACTACTTACTAGCATGTGGGCATTGGGCCAGGTGGTCGCACAGCAGGAAGACGACACTCTGTAATGCTGGACCTGTATGGGAGGGTCTTGGGTTCAAGTCCCAAAGTCTCCCTGTACACTCTGGGTGCACGCTTGTGTGTCAGTCATCTAGGCTGGTGGAGGGTGAACTGTGGCACGATGACCCTGTTGGGAGTAACTTTCTCTCTCTTCCATCTCTCTCTCTTTCTCTCTGGAAAAAAAAAATACAAAAAACTTAAAAAAAAAAAAAGACATAGAAGAAGGAGGCCATAGGGATAGGCAATACCCTGGGGCTAGTAACACTTGGGGCGGGGGGTGGGGAGGACTATTACCTTTCCAAAATGTAGCAGCAGTAGTTCATGAACTCCAAGGAGTGTGTGAGCAGTATCAAGAAGGCGGCCCACCAAGAGGGTCACTTTGAGTGTGACAACCAGACGTCCTTGCAGGGAGGTTGCTGAGGTAGCAGGAACATGTGGCCCAGACTCACCTGCCTTTCTCCCTTCCACCTCCTGCTGTCTTCTATAGTGGCCTCGTCCACGAAGGAGGCAGAGGTGGTGGTGCCTACCGATGTGGAGCACACTGACCAGCCTCCTGGGCAGTGATCAGAGTGAAGAGGAGGGGAGAGTGGGTCTGGAGGGCCAAACGAGATGCCCAGCACAGAGGCAGTAGGATAGCTAAATGATATAATAGTGTCTGAGGCAAGAGTGTCACCATGATTCTGAGCCAATTATGGGCATGACAAGATTCGCTTTCTTACAACCGAAGAACATTATTAAAATTTGATAGCTGCGCTTCATACCGACTTTCAGAAAAAGTTCATATATATTTTTCAAATTCTCACAGAAACTCAAGGGAGAAGGTACTATTTTGAGACTCATTCAACAAATTTAGAAACTGAGGCTCAGGGAGATCAAAATCGTGTTTCAGAAGTTAAAAGCAGGGCTGAGGCTGGATGGTGGCATAGCAGTAGTGCAGGTGGATGCACATGGAGAGGTCCTGGGTTTGCCTCCCAGGCCCCATCTGTGATGCTGGGCATGCACAAATATGCTCATGACCCAGGCTGGCTAAGATGGGGTGGGGCATAACATGGGGACCCTGTTCTTTCTTTCTGTCTCTCTGTCTCTCTCTGTGTCTCTCTTTCACAGAGGAAGTGGGTGAATACTCTGACAAAAAGAAGTCAATACCTAGGCTTTGGAGTCAGACTGCTGGAGTTCAAATCCAACTGCCACCGACTCAGTCCTTGCCCCAGGCCTATTACTTTATCTCTCTGTGCCTTAGCCTCTTCTCATCTGAAATGGGATAAACCCAGGACCTAACTGTGTTCAAAACACTTAGAACAGTGCCTGGAACAGAGTAGACGCTCAGGAAACTTTAGCTCTTACTATTCACCAAGTGACTTATGGTTGCAAGGTTTAGAAGCTGAAGAGCTGGGATTTGACTCCAAAGCCAGTGAGCGTCACCTAATCATCTGGTCTGTGTCACAGGAGTTGGCCAAGCCAATGAGGTCATGTCATTAGGAGTTCCCCACCAGCCTTGGCCAAGAGGTGGTTTATAGACTTAGGCCCAGCTACTCACCTCTGTCCCCAAAGAACCTGAGACCAGTAGTTGGGGTAGTTTACGGAGGCTTTACGGAGACCCTGGCTCATTAGCCTAAGTGGGTCATAGGGATTATTACTCCACCTTGTTCCCAAGAAAGAATGAGCCCTTCTGTTCCAACACAAAGGCTGTATACAAAGGTTTTACACAGACCTCTGGAACATGCCAGGCCTTTAAGCCTGAGTGGACACATCATGGCTACATCCTCAGCTGAGTTCAAGGCCTCTGCCTCGGTGCTGTCCCTCCTGTGCTGCCTGAAGTCAAAGCCACCCTCTCAGGGTGGCTGTGGGCTGTCATGCAAACTCTCTGTATCTCCTCGCTTTCTGCCCCTTTTCCTTAACCAAACTGTGATCCTCAAACACAGTCACAGGGCCTTTTCCTTCACTCTGGACTCTCCACGCTGTCCCAAGTGCAGGGCGGATCTGCAGAATCTGCTTAGCTAAAATGTGTTTGCTGATCACTTACAATAAAAGATATTCATTTAACAAGTAGTGATTGAGTGCTTCCCTGGGTAGGCAGAATTCTAGGAGCTGAAGATAAACCACTGAAAGAAAAAAAATTAAAAAGAAAGAAAGAAAGAACAAAAGGGAAAAAAGGAGAGGGGCCTTGTCCTCGTAGAGCTTGCATTCTGAAATATTTCTCTAGTTGGACCAAAGGATGCTGGGAACTCTTGGTTGTGCTATGGTTACCAAGTCAACATGTCCAGGCCCTGGGCTTCATTCCTCTACCTCCTGCCCTCTGCCTCACCCTGTCTTCCCCATTCCATGTGCTTTTCCTTTTCCCAGCTTTACCTCTTTTTCTTCCCCTTACTTCTCTCCTTCTCCTTCCCATCATCCTCTTTTGACCTTCTCCTTAACTTTCCCCTCTCTCCCCTACTCTCTCCACCACCTTCCTGGCCTCTCTGTCTCTCTCTTCCTCCTCCCTTCCTTCCCCTTCCTCTCCCCAGCGCCTCCCTCCCCCGCTGCTCCACTGCAGACAGTAACTCACTTAACATGCTCTGGGGGTTGCCCCAGTGCTGCGATGTGGGAGATGGGGGAATACAAATCCTTCAATCAATTTGTTTTCAATGACGGTAGCTTGTGCACTCACCCTTATTGCCAATGACACATTGTTGTTGCAGCTGAGTGAGCCTCGTGGCTGCCTGCTTTGCATTATGAATGAGCGAGTGATCTTGCGGAGGGGGGGGGGTTCACAGAATTACTGAGCGTAGGCCTACCCAACGACTCCACTTTCATCTGGGTCCAGGGTCCCTGGAGACTCTGCCCCCAGGACCCCCAAGGCCTCTATCACTACACAATCTCCAGTGTTAGAGGACTGGGCTCCCTGCTCTTTCTGGTTGATTTCCAAAAGGGGTAAGTGCTGTTTGTGTGCTCAGCTCTGTGCTAAGCCCCTTGCACACATTAGCTCATGTGCCCTCACAGTTCTAGGAGTGGGGGTCTCATTAATTCTGATTTACAGTGCAGACACTCGGGTTGGGAGAAGAGAAGTGACTTACCCCAGGTCATCTGCCAACATGTAAGTGACGAGCAGGATTTGAATTCTGGATGCTCTGCTCCTCACCGCTCTTGTGCCCTGCCCCTCCTGGCAGCACTCGTTTGGTTGACATTATCCTAACCGATGCAGCTGTATAAGGCTCTGCAGCCTGTTTGCTCTACCTCCCTTGGGGTCCAAAGGTCATGCATGGAGCTGGACACTGAGCTGGGACTAGGTCTCTGGCCAATACTACTTTTTCTGCACCATGAAAGTGTAGGTGGTCCTCGGAGCTACTGGAGTTGAGGAGATGGGCCTTCCCTTAAACCAGCAGACTTGCATTTTGTGTGTGTGTTGGGGGTGGGTTTGCCACAGGGCTCATGTGCTCGCTGGAGAGAGACAAAGAGAGGGAAAATGAGAAACCATCCCCCAGGGATGGTCATGCTGCAATCCCTCTCCTCTGTTCTTCTCCTGGAAGGGCGCTCCTGCACATGCACTTGGAGTGATTTTCAAGTTGCCAGGTTTGGGACTCAAACTGCAGTTGACCCGCAGGAGCCCAACACCTTAACCATTATGCCATCTGCTGGTGCCCAGGCTTGCATTTTGAAGAGGAGAAAAGGGGTAGGCAGTTGCTGCTGACCCTTCCTGTGAGGGTCACAGCCTGTACCCCATGCAAAGGCAATTCCCTGGGGCCCAGGAACCTCATCACAGAGTGCAGGACTTCCTCTTGGCACCTGTGTTAGAACTGACACCAAGTGCACCTATGACAAGCATCCAGCTCAGAGCAGTAGCCACCTGGACAAAGATTGTGTGTGTGTGTGTTTTGTGTGTGTGTGTGTGTGTG
>NW_006159716.1:3868953-3874752 GCF_000334495.1 Tupaia belangeri chinensis
AGAATCGGGGGTTTGGGAGGCAAGGGCAGTAGCCATTCAGGTGCCCAGGCAGGCCCTGCAGGGGTACACAGGAACACACAGGACTGTTTCTGAAACCCAGTAGGACATACTCAGCCCGAGGAACCCAGGCCCAGGGCACAGGACACAAAGGCTGGCTTTTTGTCACAGCTTCATATCGACACTGAAAGTTTGTGCTAAATTATAACACCATGACAGTCCTGAACAACTCAGCCACAGGTGGGACTTTCAGAACTGTCATTACAGGGGTTGATGAGACATTCTGCAGACATGTCGTGGGTCAGAGAGGTCTGTGCTTACTGGGAAGGAGAGTTTGAGCTCAGGCCCAGAGCTGGTGTGCTCTCAGACTTTCTCTCTTCCCTTTCTCTCCCTTTTCCTTCTCACTCTCTTGGGTGGGTAGACTGGATAGTCCTCTGCAGCCTTGGGTAGGACTGGCTAATTATGCTCTGGGTGACAGTCCCCAGCTGTTGCAGTATCTCAGGGTGGTGGTGGTGAGTGGCAATTGTCTGTGCCCATCCATGGGAGGCCCCTGAAGGCCTGTGGGTACTTGCCCAGGAGAGGACTAGGGCAAGGTGAGTATGCCAACTCCAAGTCCCTCTGTGGCTTGTGAGCCGAGTGTTTCAATCCTGGCTGCGGGCATTTGCCACCCCAAGGACAAGGGCAGGAGACCCTCCATGGGAGCCCTGCATTTCACGAGTGCAGGAGCTGGAGAGAACAAGAGGCAGCAAAAACCCAGGTCGAATCCCTTTTCAGCGTGTCACTAGGACACCTGGCTCTTTGCTAATACAAAAGATGCCCAAGCCAGGGAAGCCCCCAACGCCTGCAGCTGCTTCCCGCCTGGGACTTGACCCATAATTATAATCCCTTCCCTTTGATTTTTTCTCTACAAAAACAGCAACATTCCAGCTAGGCTTCGAGCTGGAAAAAAAGCACCATGTCAAGCTTAAGAGATTTATAAACATGGTGAAAAATCACAGGCTTGTTTTCCCACAGCTTGTTTCCCTAGGTGAGTGGAGGGAGGAGGGAAGGTTGGATGGTGGAGAGAGAATGAGCAGAGCCAGAAATCGGAGTGGGGAGGATACAGATGTGCAAGACACCTGGGGTGTGCCTGGACCAGGAGCCGAATGCAGCCAAGAATGTGAGTCAGCTGCCAAAACGTAGCTGATGCCGTCTCTGTCGGCAGCGAGAAGGGTGCACACACAGATGCACATGCAGTTTTCCTATGTCCTGGCTTTGCCCAGAAAGGATTTGTGAGGCTGGTGTAATCAGAGAAGCCAGAATGAGAGGGATGATTGTCCCTTTGGGCTCTGCACTGCCAGGACAGGGACAGAATAAGCCAGGGAGTGTCCATGCTTTGGAGGGAAAACAGATGTGTGGTCTCTGCAACACGCCTGGTCTGCTGTTGGAGATGAAGTCAGAATACTGCAGCTTCTAGGGACCAGCAGGTGGCATAATGGTTACATCGCTGGACTCCCACATAGTAGACTGGTTTGAGTCCTGGGCCCAGAGGCTTAAAAATCACGCCAGGCATGTGTGCGTGTGTGCCCAAGATTCCTAGAGGAGAATGGAAGAGAAGGGATTGCGATGTGGCCATTCCCCTGTGAGGGGGGTGATTTCTCGCTTTCTGTCTTGGAGCTTACAGGGGCTCTAGAAGTTGTCAGACCCAGCCACTTACTTTGAGAAAAGTTTGCTGCCCAATTTTAGATGTGTTGGTGTTAGATGCCCTTGAGGAAAATGTGGGTATTCAGCTCTGGGTAGTTAAAAGCTCAGGCTAGAGACCTAGGGAAGCAGAGGGAGCAGCTGGGGGAGCCCAGACCTCTCAAGATGGACTCAAGGTGGATGTGGACTTGCATTCTGGCTAGAGCTACGAAGGTGGTGGAAGCAGGGTGACTTCACCTGTTGAAAGCAGCAAAGCCTGGTCAGAGTCAGGGCAGGGCTCAGCTCAGAGTAGAGGATGTGCAGAAGGTCATTTAGCATGTCCATTTATCCACCCTGCCTGGCTCAGAGCTAAGGGAGCAGGACCCCTGCTGGCAGCCCGGGAGGTGGTCCTGCCCCTGGAATGGGGGTGAGGAAGCCATTGTCGCTCCAGGGCTGCTGGCTAAGATGCCCAGGCCAAGTGCTCAGCGCTCTGCAGCTGTTTTCCTGATGATCACTCTGAAGTCTGCCGGTGGTTGCTGTTTCACTGCAGTGCCTCCAGTCCGCCCACCCGCAAGCCCCAGTTCATTCCTCCTCCTCCTGGCCCAGCTCTGCCTGGGCTGCATCCGTAATGACCCCCTGCTGCTGCCACTGCCTCTCTGAGTGCAGGTTTCCTAATTGGAAAACTCACAGTCTGCACCCCATGCAAAGGCAATCCCCTGGGGGCTGAGAAAGCCGATCGCAGAGTGTGGGGCTGCCTCCTGACACCGTCCTGGCTTCTCGCGTTAGAACTGATGCCAAGCGCCCCTGTGATGAGCATCTGGCCCAGAGCATAGGTCATCTGGACAAGGATCATGTGTGGGCGCACACGTGCATGAGTGTATGTTCACATGTGAGCGTGTTTGAACGGTCAGGTCTCTCTGTGTGTGCCCACGTGTGTGTGGTAGAGTCCCTGCAGGTGGCTGGGAGGATAGAGGCACGTGCTGGGCAGAGTGGTGTGTGCCTGCCTGTGGCACAGCCCTGTGTGCGTGTGTGCATGTCACGTGCACGTGCTCTGCTGCATGGCTGCCTCTTTGTGGGAGTGTAGGTGTTCATGTGCCTGTCTGGGTTCCTGCACAGGCTGAGGTGTGCCTTGGGGCCCATCTGACACCTCACACTGCTGCTGTTGGAGGAATATAGCGAGCAATTCTCCACGGCCCTCTCGCCAACTGCTAGGCATGTCTGCCCACGGGGTGGGGGTGCTGGAGGACTGGGGGCTGTGGCTGCCCTGACAGAACCGTTTCCCAGCATCCTCTGCAGTGAAAACATCCCCACTTCTGACAGCTGAGACCTGTCACCTGCAGCTGTGGTCAGCATGTCCGTGACCTTGCCAGCAATCTCTGTGGACCCCTGGGCCCTGCCCCACACCTCGAACCTCATCTTCATTCTCTGGGTGGACAGAGGAGGCTCCAGGGTTTCTCCCAATCACCCTGCCTCTGTCATCCCCTACCCCATGCACATTGTCTTCTGCATCTCATGAATACCCACCTGGGTACCCATCACTTCCTGACACCTCAGTGAACTGGGACTTACGGTGCACGTAAGTGACAGAGTGCTCACAGCTGTCCCCCAAGGGACACCTTCTGCCTAGCTCAGGCACGAGCTCCTTCCGGGTAGAACCGTGTCTTACTCCTCCTTGCCTCTGGCACCTTTTGGAGAACGTGAGGTGAATGAATGAATGAATGGGCAGGTGTGCCGGGCACACCCACGCAGATGGTCAGGGAGCCATGGACCGCCCGGGTTGTTGGGGGAGCGTGGTGGGGAGTGGCCTGTGCAGCAGCATGACTTGAGAACGGTCAGGCTTGGCAACATCATGGCAGTGAGCCTAGGGCCTGTCCAGGTTAGCCTCAGGTGGGGCCCCAGGTCCGATGGTTATATTGGTGCTGTGACAGTTAGGGCTTACCCTGTATCTGTGTGCACTGCAGCCCTCCTGCTGCAGAATGTGAGAGGGCGGTGAACACCCAGATCATAGCATAACCCAAGGCTCCTAAGCCTCTTCTTTTCCTGGGGAAAATCACCTGCCCTCCTGCCACCAAGTGGCCTCCCACAGCCTCAGGCACACCTCTTGTGGCCCAAGAGGGAGCAGGGTAAGGACTTTAACTGCCCGGCTGTGCTCTTTCATCATGAGAAGTTTGCCTCCCTGGGTATGCCCAGTCCCTCCTGAGCTCCCCCAGGCCTCTAGGGACTGGGGACAGTGGGGGCTGTCCCCAGGACAGTATGCATGCTCCGTCACCAGGGTGAGCTGCCACCAGATGAAGAGGGAAAAAGACATAATGTCCCGCAGAAGGCTCAGCTTCACTCTGCGTTTCCCTTTCAGAATGAAAATACCATTATGTTTTCAGTTCTCAACAATACCACGGCAGAGGCAGCTGGCAGCCCTCGGGGCGACATCTTCCTTCCCCACGCTACCAGTCATAGCAGAGGAAACCACACAATCCCCCAGCTTTCCGGCTGTCTCCTCCTCCCTGGCCAGGGCACCTTGGGGAGGGGGAGGTGGGCAGGGCTTCCCAGGGAGGGAGCAGACCGGCCTGAGCCTGCTGCTGGGGGCCCCACGGGAAGAGACCCTGGTACTCTGCGGACGCTTGGGATCCAGAAGGGGGCTCTGACCTGCTCGTCTCACAGAGGGCACCCTGAAACCCACAGCAGGGCTGGCTGGTCCGGCTCACCTGGCATGTTCACAGCGGCTAACAAAGGACACAACTAAGTGCCGGGGCCTCTTCTGAGTGTTCTATTTGTGGTATTTCCCCCACCAAGGCTCAGAGTACTTAAGAGGCTTCCCCATATTCACACAGCTAGTGTTGCTATAGAGACCACATCAAATACAACATCTGTTCCCAGCTGCTGCATTCTCTGGCCCATGGTCCTGTCAGGACCACGACCCGGACTCCCGGCCTCATGCTCTCTCTCTTCTGGGGGAAGTTTGCCACGTTTCAAGGACTAGGCTATCTATCCTCTCCTGGTATCTCACAGCATTCTGGAGAGGTGATGGAGAAGGGAAAGGTGGAGTGGAGGATTATCCGCTCTAGGCCACAGAAGGGGAAACTGAGACAGGAATCCCTGTATTAACGGTCTACCCAAGGTCTCACTGCGAGGGGGCAGGGGCCAAGATCAGACTAAACCCTACTAGCATCCTACACCCACCAAAAACCTCTTCACCTCACTTAGAAGCTTAAAGCTTCATTCGTTCTTGGCATAAAACACAGATATACTGACCAGTTACCCTGGGCTCATGGGTGCCATGGGGGCCCGTGCACCCTGTGCTAATGGGAGGGACGCAGTCTGGTCTGCACATATCAGAGGTCTGGCAGGTGGGGCCCTGCCTCCCTCCATTGAAATCCGAATGGAAGCTCCTGAGGGGAGGGAGACTCTGTGTTCTCCGCTGTATCTGCTGCTCCTAGGACCACACCTTTCACGTGGAGGACGCTCCAGACAGATTTCCTGCACAAATGAAGGAGCTGGAACTGGACGCTTTCCCCAACTGCTGAGGGAGGCTGTCTCCTCCCTCCTTGAGAACTACCGCCCCCCACCCCCCGCCCTGCCTGTATTTATGCCTCTGTTCTCCAAACAGTTAGTGCCAGCCGTACTCTGAACCCTTGTCAGGGGCTGTCAGGGAAGAAACATCAAGATGATTAAAGTTGGGGAAATGACACCTCTGGGGAAGAGTTGACAGAATGAAGGTCACTGACCCCCAAATGGAAAGGTAACCTGAAAACTCTTCAGGAAGGCTGCAGCTACCCATAGCTAGCAGGTTTCTTAGCCTCTGCCCTCCAAGGTCCAGCCCTGGGGGACAGGTGGGGCAGGGGATGGGGCTGGGAGGGGCAGAGGGAGCTGAGGATGACAACCCTGTGTCAAGATGGAGGAGTCTGGACAGAGCCCTAGACTTCTAAGCACAAGAGGCATGACCAGGGCAGGGACAGAGTGAGGCAAGTGCCAGCATGCAGTCAGGGATGGCCACTAAGTGCAGCCACCAGGACCAATGATCCCCTAATGCAGTGACCAGCAATAGAAAAGCAGGGCAAACATTGGTGAGCCAAGGAGCCAGGCTCCGCAGAGTGTCTGCAGGGTCCGGCCCCTCAGTCCTGACACAGGGCGGGGGGCGGGGGGGGG
>NW_006159716.1:3874783-3888499 GCF_000334495.1 Tupaia belangeri chinensis
GGGGGGGCACGGCAGGAGGATGGGCTATCCCCAGGGACCAGGGGAGGCTGAGAGGAGGCTGGTGATGCCCTTGGGAGGTTCCACTAGAGAGCTGTAGTTTGGGGGGTGGGGGGCCGTGATTGCAGTGGCGGGGACTGACTGGTGCTGAAAGGTGGTGAGCAGGGAGGAGAATGGAGTGGCCAATCTGCCTGTTGCTGCAGAAGGAGGAAGAGGCGGGGATGCAGGAGTTCTCTCCTTAAACCAGCCAGCCTCTCCATCTAATTGGACCCATTGTGTTTATGATAATTCACGTGGGGGTGCAGGAATCCAGAGCTGGGGTGAGGGCAGCTTCTTCCTCTCTGAGGGAGCTGTCAGAGGGGAAGGGATGGGCCTGGGCTGGCAGGGGCCATGGAAAGAGGGAGGCTTGGAGTAACAGAAGCCTATAGGGCCCGGGGCTCCTGTTACCCCACTCAGCCCCAATCCTGTCCATCCCTCCCCTCTTCCGGATAGCCTTCACTTTCTGCCCCTCCCCAGATCACTGAAATCTCAGGGCTCATGAGACTTACTTCCTAACGCTGATGCTGAACAAATAACTGTTTCTCCCACTACCCTGTCTCAGAACAGCAGAGAAATAGCTAGAAGGCAGCCCACCCCTTCATGTTCTGAGGAAGGACAGAGGGGATGGTGGTGGCCATGTGAGGGCCTTGGGGCTTTCTCCCTCCATAACCCTCAGACCTGAATGAGCTGAAGCTGCTGCCTCAGGAAGGTGAAGGGGCACAGAGGAGCCCTGAGGCCCCCTGTTTGTAGCTGGAGAGTTGAGGGGCTGGGGTAGGTCATGTGCCCAGCCCCGCCACCCATCTTGGGTCTGCCCGGATCAGCGCTGAGGAAGGTCCTCCTCTTGTTCCCATGGCAAGGCTTTGGGGTCTGGAGAGCAGCATCAGGCCCGGCTCTGCCTCCCCATTACCACAGTAGAACCTGAGGTCTGGTGGGAGGTGACCCCTCCATGGGAAGAACCACCCCGTCAGGTGTTGGGTGTGGCTCAGGCCCAGTGAAGGCCAAGACAGGGAGCATCAGGCTAGGTTCAGATGCTTCCTGGAGGAGGGAGCACTTGAGCTGGGCCCAGTGGTTAGCTCTCATATTAACCACCTTAGTTCCCCTAATACTTGCTCCTTGGAAATTTCCTGGCTTGGGTTTCCATAGTTGGGACTGATTTGAGCCACATTTGGGTGTGGCATGGTGGGGACAAACCCAGAACCCAGGACTGGGCTCTGGTTGTGGCCCAGGTGTGAGGGGATATGTGTCCAGGGGATATTTCTACAGGAAGAACATTCTGCAGATCTTCCTGAGGATCACCCCTGCCCTAGGCTCTGCTGTTGGTGTTGGAGCTGCTGCCCCCTGGCACTGACACATCTAAGGTGGTGAGCCTTTGCTGGGGCCTCCGGGGACGGGGCTGTGTCTCCCCTCAGACTGGAGCTCTCTGAGGCCGGGACCTTGGCTCCCTCAGACTGGGAGCTGATAGGGAGACTGACTCCCCAGACTCTGGCCCTGACTCCTTCCCCCTTCAGGCCCAATGAGCCTCTCAGGTTGCCTCTGCTGTGCCTCTGCTGGACCAGCCCCCACACAGCCACCGGCAGACCTCAAACTCCCTTATTGCCATCTTCTGGCCTGATTCCACCCTGGGCCTGCACAGTGTCTCCCTCACATTCCAACTCCGGCCAGGCCCATCCGCCTCTGCATCGCTGAGCCGGCTGCAAAACCAGGTCACCTCCCTCTCCTTGTCTTTCTTATCGTCCCTTTCTCTAATCGAATTATTTTTCCTCTGCATTGTGCACGGTGACAGAAGCCTCCATAGCCTGGGTTCTCCACCCTCACTGCGGACACTGTGGGAACAGCCAGGAGGTGGCACAGTACGAGGCAGGGTGCAGATCCATATGGGGGCCTTTGCCCGCCCTTGGTCCACCAGTGCTGGCTCAGCAGCTAAGCAGTTACCAGTCTCGGGCTGGAGTGAGGACAACAGATCACCCTTCTCACAGTCCTGCCCCTTGCTCAGGTGTGGCCGGGATGGGGAGGACAGTGATCTGTATCAGTGCCCTTCTCTGAATGGGTAGCAGAGTGAGAATATCTCCTGGCCTCAGGTAGTTCCCACCCTTCTCCAGGGACACCAGGGCGATGGCAAGGACTGCTCTCTCCCCTATGGGCCCCAGCAGCAGGGTTCAGACTGCCCTAAGCACTCCCCAGCTTTGGGACATGGCTACCATCCACACACTCAGGACGAGCAGTGGCAGTAGTCATGATGGGGCAAGCATCTTTGCGCTTGTCTAGTGGCGTGTACAGAGCGCCTCACAAAGGCCATTCCTTTCATAATCACATTTGACAGGCAGGCAGGGATTAGGGGGCAGGGAGGCCAAGACCCAAGGAGATCCAGAGGTTTGCTTGTGATCATTCAGTGAGGCAGCAGAATCTCTTCCCTCAGCCCCATCTTACTTTGTGGGGTGACTGCAACACCCATGGCCTGGCCCGGGGCCTACGGGAGGTAGACTGGAGTGGGGATGAGAAGCCTGGCCTTTGGAGTCAGACAGGACTCGATCTGGTGTCAGCTCTGCTCCTGTATTGTGGGCCTGGGCAAGTGGCTTGAGTGCTCTGAGCCCCGGAAACGCCAGCAGTGCAGTTCTCACCCAGAGATTTGCTGACTCAGGCCAGGCGCCCGACTCTTTGCGAGTACCCGGTAAGTGGTATGTTCATCTTGTCCAAAAGCTCCACATCCCATCCTTTTCAGCCTCAGGCTGACGTAGCAAGGTGGCCCATAGTCAATGCCCAGAGACCACGGAGGGGCAGCGAAGAACGAGAACAGACAACAACAGTGGCCCCTGGTACATGCTAGATTTGTTCTCTGTGCCAGGCACTCTCCTGACCTCTTCATGTGTGTTTTTATCAGTCAATTCTCATACAATCTTTGTGAAGTCTCTATTACTATGAAGCCCGTTTTCAGGAGGGGAATGGAGGCACAGTGTGGTTACATACCCACCCAGAGTCACAAGGCTGATTCTGAGCCCCCATAGATCTTGTCTACCTGTCTTAGCAGGGCAGGGTGCTGCCCAAGCTGTGAGCTGAATTCTCAATCAAGAGGCTGGTGCCTGGCTCAGCAGAGGATGGATCCCGGGGCTCTGGGAACCCTGGCAGTGCACCCCCTGTCTTTGCAGGGCAGGGTGCTGCCCAAGCTGCGAGCTGAATTCTCAATCAAGCGGCTGGTGCATGGCTCAGCAGAGGATGGCTCCCGGGGCTCTGGGAACCCTGGCAGTGCACCCACACGCCTCTGAAAACATTCAACTCCCATTTTCCCTGGGAGATCGTTAGCCAGAGTCTTATAGGGGTTCATGAGACCTGAAACAGGAAGAACAACTCGCCTGGTGGGCCCACTTCACAGCAAGAGGATAGAGACCTAGAAGGAGAAGTGACTCATCAGACAGCTGGTGACACTGGGCTGCAGGGTTCCCAGGGCCTAGGAACATTTAGAATTGAGGAAAGGGCTCAGCACAGGCCGTGCAGTGCAGACTCCCTGGTCACACGTCCCAGCTGTTACCATGCATAAGCTCCTGAGGGCTTCCGTGTCTCAGTTTCCCTGTCTGGAAAGCGGAGACAGCAGTTGTGAGGCTGACTGTGACATGAGGATTAGAAGAGCTCGTCCACGTGAAGAGCGTAGAAGAATGCCTGGCGAAGTCTATGCACTCAGGGAATTGGTGCTTTGTCATGTGGTAGTGGTGACGTTAGTGTGGTCATGCCACACTACTCCTGCTCCACCTGGCAGCTGGCCTCTGGCTGAGGCCTTTGCCCTCTGTCCTCGGACCCAGATGTGTTTAGCTCTACCCCTCAGTGTCCAGTCCCTCTGTTCCTCCACAGCATGCGCCTTAGGAGTTTCCTTGGGTTCAATACTTGTTTGCAGAATCTCCTGCCTCGGGATATGAGGTCCTCACATCCAGGGGCTGCTTCTGACCTTCTTTTTGTGCCTAAAGGGGTGCCGTTGGCCTCTGTGCCCCAGGGCATTTAGTGTACGCTGCCTGACCTGACGGAGGCTAAGATATTGCACCTCACTTTGGTAGGGGTGACGAGAGGGAGTGGAGCTTTTGTTTCCCATCAGTACTCAGTAATTAACAACAAAAAATTACTTGAGGGTCCCTTAAGAAAATAGAAATCTGATTTCTCTCTCCCTCTCTCTGTATGTGTTTTGAGCCAGAGAGGGGGTAAAGTAGAAAACATCCCACTCATATACTTTTTAGAGCAGAGAACAGATAAAAAAAATCCAAATGGTACAACAAATAATAGAAAATGTATTTTAGTTCTGTGTTTCATCCAGTTAAGGGCAAGAAAAAGAAAGAACAAAGGGTATGAAGAAAAGAAAAGAAAAAGAGAGGGCTGGCAGGTGGTGTGTTAGTTAAGGGTGCTGGACACTCCCACATGGCCAACCATGGTTCGAGTCCCGGACCTGGAGGCTTGCTTTCTCACTTTCTCTCTCTCTCTCTCTCTCTCTCTCTCTCTCACACACACACACACACACTCACTCTGTCCTTCTCTTGTCAAATTGAAATAAATAAAGTTAAATAAAATAATTATTTTTACAAAAAAGAAAAAGAGAGAGAGCAAAAGAGAGAAAGAGGAAAAGAGAAAAAGAGACCAAGACCAAAATAAAATAGAGACCCAGTGGGTGAAACAAGACACTCCAAGAAGCTCAGAGAAACACCCTCATTCTGTGGAAGTTTAAGACCTTTAAACGTGTGTTGCATTTTTCCAACCACAGGCAGCTTGTCACTTTTTGGTGCTTGACTTCCGGTCCGGGTGATCTCAGCCAAAGACTTGATTAAGCCTAAAGGCTGGAGGCCTTCATTATGGTCTTGCTGTTCTTCTTATTGTGTTGTGCTCAGTTTCTCTTTGCTGAGGGGTCAAGATACAGAATTGACAGGGTTCCACCCTTTACGAGCTCCCATCCCAGTTGGAGAAGCAGACATGTAAATAATGATTATAATAAACGTCAGGTTGCTATAATTACTATAATAAAAGTTCAGATAAAGTGCATGGAGGAGAGATTAATTAATTCTGACTGGGAAATCCGGAACTGCTTTGTAGGGAATATCTGATGAGGTCTTTAAACGAAGGCAAGGGATTTCTGCAGGTGGAGCGGGCAGAGGCAGTGGTGGCGGGATGGCTTTTTGCATCAGACAACTCAGATTTCATCTCTAACCGTGCCACTTCCTAGCTGTGTGTCTTTGGGTAGGGGACTTAACCTCTCTGAGCCTATTTCTTTGACCATAAAATGAGAATAGCAGCATCTAGTTATATATCTCATAGGGCTATTACACTAAGAGAAAAAGCACGTGGAACCGTCTTATAAAATAAGTTACTGAACAAAGGGAAAAAGAAATGACATGGGGAGGCATGGTTGTCATAGGGTGACTGTGACCTTTGAGAGGATATACCCTACAGAGAACAGGACGTTCATCCCAGCCATCTCTGGGGTCTGGTGACCCTAAGTAGGATTGGACTGTCCCCTGCCTAAAACTGTCTCCAGAGGGGAAAGGATGTCAGGCACAGGAGAAGGCACCTACCCAGTGCCTGGCACCTAGTGGGCCCACAGTAATACGAGTATGACTCCACGGCTGTGTGGTGAGCACCTTTTGGAGACAGATTGGCAGCGTAGGTGGGGCAGAGTAAGAACCCTCGGCAAGTGCAGGAGCTGCAGAGTGAGGACGGGCATTGGGAAGTGCAGGAACTGTGCAGGTAGCTATGGAGACTCAGGCACTCCTGCACGATTGTAGATCCTAGTGCGGAGACTCAGCTTGAGCCTGCTGGGCTCGGGGTTCTTGAGCAGAAAGTGGCCCTGAGGGATGTGTGTTGGGGCACCCTGCTGAGACAGGGAGGGTGTGTGGAGCGGGGACAGTGTAAGGAAGCACAGAAATGGGCGATGGCTTCGTCAGGAGGGGCGGCCTTCCTGCGACAGCAGTGGGCCGGATAAGGGGTGGATCTCAAAGCCAGTGTGTGAGTAGAATCAGTAGGAGCCCATGGAAGCAGACTTGGAAACAAAATCTGGTGCACAGATAGGGCAGCTGCGAGGAAGAAAGGGGGAGGAGGTAGAAGTGGCTTGATGTGGCGGTTAAGGCACTAGATCCCACACGTCTGACTGCACGGTTCATGTCTCAGACCCAGCAGCTTGAAAAGCACGCCTGGCGTGTGTGTGTGCATGCCCAAAATCCTGAGAGGAAACAGGAGGAGAAGGGATTGTGGTGTGACCATTCCCCCAGGGAGTGGGTGATTTCTTACCTTTTCTCTCTGTCTCTCTCTGGCAAGTGCACGTGCCCTATGGCAAAAATCTAGAAACAAACAAGCTAACAAAAATGGCTCTCATGAAAGCTGAAATTCCCCGGCACTGCTGGAAGCCAGTCACTGTGCGGGCCTTGAAGACAGATCTGACTTTAGCTGTCTATGCATACGCTGACCCTGTGACTCTCTCCAGAGGAAGTTGCAGCAGAAATGCACATGTGTGTCACAAGACATGTTCTCCAGGGTCCCAAGAGCCCCACCCGGAGTCTGCTGAGACGCTTACCAGCAGCGAAGGAGAGGGGTGTCATGAAGCACTCCTACCAGGAAGCTCACACAGGAGCAGGCGTGAGCAATCTGGAGTTACACCCCGTGATCCGCGAGCATCTCAAGAGTGCATAAGAGGATTCCGTTCCTACAAATTACAAAAATGGATGACCCATCTGTGGTGTTAGAAGTCTGACTAGCAGTCACCCATGTGGCAGAGCGCCTGGAAGGGGCAGGAGGGGGTGGCTTTGTTCTGTTTCCTGATCTGCGTGCTGGTGACATGGTTGTGTTTATTTTGTGCGAACCCATTGAGCTTATGGCATGTGCGCTTTTCTGTGTGCATCTTGTTTCAACAAGCCCGTCCTTTACAGAGTCTCTGCCCTCACTCCTTAGAATGGCTCCAAGGATGTGACTTGGAGAAGCCAGGCGAACCTAGCCAGATCAGCCACATGAAGGTGGCAGCAGGGTGCGACACAGAGCAGCATTTGCTTTGGATGAGAATGAGTTTCAGGTTCCTGTGGGGTGGTCTGTGCCGGTGGGAACTGGGCACTGGGAAGTATGTGTGAGAGCTCAGGCTGGGCCAGGCCGGGAGAGGCAGTCTGGGGGCCATGCGTGTGGTAGGTGTTGTACAGTAGAGGGCAGGTCACCCAGCTGGAGAGGAAGGAGGCCAATGGGTAGGTGGGAGGGTGGGGGCTGGCTGGGGTGTGGTCCTGGAGAACACCCACCAGGGTCAGGAGCAAGCAGAGGGGAAGTGACACTCCAAGAAGCTGGGAAATAGGTGGTTGGAGAAGGAGGGAGTTTCATGGAGAGTGTAGTCGACAGGGCCAGATGTTGCAGCAAGGCTGAGGCCACCACCACTCCATCATGGTGACTGCCACCCCCACTACTCTCTTCCAACTCTTTTCTCTCGTACGAGGAATTCAGTTACTCTCTGCTATCCTAATGCACTGCCCAGCCCCCAGCAGAACCTGGACCGTTGTTCATTTCTGGAACTTCTCATGAGCCAAGGCTCTCCTATCCCAGGCCTTCATAGTTGATGATACTAACCGGAAAGTTGAGCTTTATGTTCATCCCTATGGACATCTCCTTCTGCCTGTCTAAGCCACAAAGGAAGGTTAAAAAAAGGCAAAGCTTTCCTGATCATGGTTGGGTGGCCCAGAGCCCAGGGTCTTGGATGGGGGAGGCAGCTGGCATTGCAGAGAGAGGCCTGTCCTGGCTTCAGTTTCTGTTGTGTTGCTCACTCCTGGGCCTGCAGTTTCCACATGCCTAAAGCTGTGTGTCGTCCAACACATTCACGCATGGAGCCACCAGGTACCTTCTGACCACAGAAAGGGGGACGATGTGCAAGCAAATGGATATCTACGCTTCTTTTGCAGTCTGTAATTTGAAATGAGGACATTGAAATAACAGCAAGAATTCTTCAAATGAGGGTCATAGTAATATTAACACTCATTGACCCTTACTGTGTGCTGACCCGAATTCACATTCACCCTATAGAGGGTATGTGGTGATGGCTGCAGAAATTGAGGCACAGAGACTTCCTTACTGTATGCTGAGCACTGGGCTGGTCCTGCCCGTTTGTGACCCGAATTCACATTCACCCTATAGAGGGTATGTGGTGATGGCTGCAGAAATTGAGGCACAGAGACTTTCTGTACCTTGCTTAAAGTCTCTCAGCTAGTAAGTAGCCAAGCTGGGATTAGAACTCAGACAGCTCAAACTCTCTGCAACCTTTCATGAAATATTACTATTGACATGAACCCAGGGAGCCATGACAGAAAGCTATGTATAACCTAAATCCATAGACAAGCCTCAGGCCCTTTATTTTGGGTTTAAAATGCCCTATTTGATGGCTTGGCAACAGATTTATTTCCTTTCTATATTTCATTTTGTTTAAGCAAATATTAAGATGAGTTACGTTTCCCTTAAGCCCACATTGACCAACTGCAGGAAGCAAAACGGATAGCATAGTAGGCATTTTTGCCTACAAATTTAGGTGGGCAATAAATATTGCATTTTCTTTATTTTATTTATACTGTCATAAAACTGACCCTGAATCTATACCCTACCCCCCCACTCCCTGCAATGGACTTGGTGGGAAATTTAGATTCTGTCATGATTGGGACTTCCCATTCCCTCCCAGTCCGGAGCTATGCCAAGGTCCTGGTGTTCTTGGAAGTGCTGGCTGGACTCCCAGTGGCTTCAGAGCTGCCCTGCTCTCCCTACTCCTCAAGTTGCTTTCTGAGTTTAAACTTGTATAGAAACAGGAGGGGAAGTGACCTCAAGCATCTTTCAATTTTCTTCCTGAGCATACCCCTGAGGTATGGAAAAAAGAAAAAGGAGACAGAGTCAGCATGCATTAGTATATATGCGTCCCTGGGAGCCTGCTGTCCGCTGGAGGAGTAGGAGCCACCCATACTGCGCCTGTCCCAAATGTGCACATGAGTTGAGCCCAGAATTTGTCCTGGGGGGGTGGCAGGAATTGGGGTGGGGGTCTGACTGGTGGTGGTGACCCATCTAGAAGGCTTCCTATTGAATCCACAGGGACCCGGATGAGGATCAGACAGCCCAAAGGACCTTCTACACCATTGACATTAGCCTTAGCCTGGGGTCCTCTACCTGTAGAGAGTGCTGTGTCCCTGGCTTTGGCCCCCTGAGGTCTACCTTGTCTTCCCCAGGATAACAGCAGTAGGGCAGGCAGGAGCCATCAGGAGCTGAGCCCTGGAGGACTTTAGGGTCAGCTGGTCCAGCCTCCTCATGTTAGAGCACTGGGAAAAGGGGTATCTTCCTGTGTGGCTATTTTGTGGGGCCTACCCTACACACAGGGGCATCTAGAGTATCTGGGATCCAGACATCCCTGCATTCAGCCCTACCGCAGGCTGTCCCTAGCACAGCCATGCAGTCCACCTCAGCAGGCTGACTGCCAGTAGGAAGAAGGGACTGGAATTGGGCCTATGATCTTGCCGTGTTAGAGTTCAAGAGTTGGAAATAGGGAATTACAGGTTCCTAGTCGTAGTCACAGTGGTGAGGCAGTAGTGCAATGCCCCATGATGCGAAAGTACGTGGAAGGGTCCCGAGGTCATGTCCTGAGGTCTCCTCGTACATGCTGCATGCACACATGTGCCTGTGATCCTAGCGAGCTGAGGCTGAGGGTGGGCAAGGTGTGGGACCCTGTTGAGGATGCCTCCCTCTCTCTCTCAGTCTCTTTCTCTTATGGAAGGATACATAAACTTAACATACTTTAAAAACAAAAAATTCTGGCCCCATAGCCTAGTGATTAATGAAGCCAGACCCCATGTGGCTGACTGCTTGAAAAACATGCCAGCATGTGTATGTGGGTACCCCAAATCCCAACAGGATGGAGAAGTGGAGACAGAATTGTTTCTCTCGCTCTCTGTTTCTCTGTCCCTTTCTGGTGAGCACATGCACTCTCTGGCAATTAAAAAAGAAATTAAGATATGAGGTAGAGTTTAATTATTTGGGATCTGGCACCGGAGAAAAACTGGGTTGGAATCCCAGCTTTGGCTCGAACCAGCTATGTGACCTTGGGCAAGTTACTTAATGTCTCCGAGGCTCCGTTTTTTCCCTCTGTAAGTGGGCATAACAGTAAGAGCAGCGTCATAGGATTATATGAGTTTGTGTGTTTAAGTATTTGCACTTAGTAGCACATATTATCGTTGTTACGGTTATGATTACTGTTATGTTTGGTGGCAGAAGGATCCTCGGTCTCCTCCATACAACTCAAACTACAAACTAAACTCGGCCCCAAATCTAGACCATAACCATGCTTCAAATGCCTTAAGGTGCTTTTGCTTTGATTATTTTAAAACCAACATTCTTTAGTGATCATTAATGAGTCATTTATGCTATATGATTTCCAGCCCCAGTTAAGTTCAATATGGTACCTTCTCCTTCTCATTCACATAATTACTATTTCTTTAGCCAGGCTTGTACTAGTCCGTTTTCTAAGTGATCTTGAGTCCAGCTTCCTTCGTGCATATCAGGCTGGCATATCATCTACAGTGGCTCCAGGCCATTGTTTTCCCCATGGTCTGAGATCTGGGTTACTGGAAAGAGTCCAGGATTTGTGGTCAGATAGATCTGAGTTCAAGTTCTGGCTCTGTCATTTGCCAGCCGTATGGTTTTAAGTCTCTTAACCTCTCTGAGCCTCTTTGTCTCACTGTGTATGTCACCTTGGAGTCTACAGTTAAATAAAGTCTTCCAAGCCCCTGGTATAGAGTAAACACCACTTGCAGTCCCATTTCATTCTTCTCATTGGCGAGATGTTGGCTGCAAGAGGGGTCTCAGCCTGACGGCAGGGGCAGGACTTGCTTCTGGAGAGAGGAGATCAATTTCCATTTTACTTCCAAGGTTGAGTGGAATGTCCATCTTCCAGAGGAATTTCTGAAAGTCCTGCCTATTAAACGTCACTGGTCTCACATTTAAGGGCCCTTTTCTCAGCCCCCAGTGGTGTCTTAGTCACATCTCGTTGAGCTTCTCCTGACAAGTCCAAGTTTGTACTCCATGAAGCCTTTGAATACAGATTGGTTGAATGAAGGTTTTTTTGTTTTTTTTTTCTCCTTGGTGGAGATATAATGGGCCTTATCAGAACCCTGCTCACACCACCTTTCAGAAGTCCCCTCTTGCCAGAAACAAAACGCAGGCGTTAATGAGGGCATTGACAGAAAATGTCTCTGATAGATCTGCAGATGACTCGGGCTAGGTTCTTGTCTTTGGGGACATGTCAGCTTGCCATCATCTTTCCCTGTGGTAGAAGAACCCTAAGTTTTTCATGGTAGGGTGAAAGTCAGCGAGGATGAAAGAGAAGGAAGATATTTGGGTTTGGCCCTTCTCAGACCCTGTTGGGTCACTCACCTTAGACCTTGAAAGATCCTGCCCAAGAGAATGGCCAGTGGTGCTGAACAGACCTGGCTTTGACACGGCTGTCCCACTCCTGGGTACATGATCCTGTGAGAACTTCTACACCTCCCTGGGTTTCAGCCCTTTCTTCTGTGACATGTGGGCAAGAATGAAGCTTGGGTTCATGAGGTGGCGGGTGTGCAGGGACAAGGGCAGGGGGAGTTTGAGTGGGGAGGGATCTGCTGGCCATATTGAAAGGAAGCTGTCAACTGGCCATACAAAGTGCTGGGCACGTGGAGGTCCTCCAGTGGGGAGGAGCTAGCTTGCCCTTATAGCAGGCAGAGGGCAGGGGTCAGACGCGGAGAAAAGCAAGTGCTGTGATGGGGGAACTCTGGGCGCTTGGGAGTGGGAGAGAGAACATCTAGCCAGTGCAAAGAATGGATTGCTAAAGAGAGGTGGTTCTTCACAAGAGCAGGCACCATCGACATCTTCCTGGAAGCACAGGCTGTGAAGTCAGGCAGGAACAGAGCGGGGAGAAGAAAGCTGTCGCTTCCTGTCTTTGAGAAGTTTGGTTTTGTGGCCCCTTTTAGGGGTACTGTAAAAGAGACTTGAGCTGGTGCTTTGAATGGTAGCATACAGGCACAGCACAGTTGCAATGACCTTTTCTGCTCACAGGAAGAAGCTGAGCTGTGGTTTTGAGACCAGTCTGGTCCATACTGGCTGGATTCAAACTCCAGTTCTGCCATTTTGTACCTGTAAAAAGGAAACCTCAGTTTTCCATCATCTGCAAGGAGTGGGGGGGACGGCAGTAGCACCCTCATCGTAGAGGTTATTTTGAGTATTAAGCAGGCAGTCCACCAGCAGTGCCCAGCACTGGGTCAAGGAAACACTGCTATTGTTCTTAATAAATCAAGAGCACCTTGAGGACAAGGACCTTGTATCTCTCCCTCTTCCCAGCACCACTTCTCAGCTTAAAGATGGCAGCCTCTAGCCGGTCCTTGGAAGTGGTGTAAATTTCTATACACAGATGGAGAGAGGAGAACCTGGTGGAGCTGGGGAGGTATGTCAGGTGTGGTCTTGTAGGCAAAGTTCCAGAGCCAAAGAAAAGAAGAATTGTCCAAGAGATAGCAGTGAAGGCCACTGCGGGGAAGCCTGGCAGTGTGGGAGGGCTGGGGCTTCCTGGAGGAGGTGAGATGGCCAACTGGCATCAATGCAGAGAAGGCGTGGCAAGAGGAAGGAGGTACCAAAGAGCCGAGGGACAAGGGTGGGCACGGAGCATGTATAAATCTCAGCTCCTTCTGCTCATAAAGTTCTGCAGACGCATATTTCTGTCAGTTTTATATTAACATTTACATAACAAGTAGATTGAGAGATTGCATTATTTACATATATATGGAGGCCGGCTGGAACTGGGGATCCTCGTGCCTGTACATGACGGTTTATTGATTAATAAATTAGACACTTACAGATCAGGCACAAATCAAATCCATCCATTGCAGACACCCATCAGGTGCAAATGAATGTAAATTGGTGGCTTCATTTGCATACGGAAAGCAAACCATTTAGCCGTCATTTGTCATATGCACCCTTGAGAGGCTGTAATTTGCCTAGCAGAACCAGCCTGCAGCAGGGCCGCCCCTGTGCTCTCCTGGGTGATTTCAGAGCCTGGAGGGAGAGCACAGGGTGGCCTGTGGAATGCTACGGCTCAAAGCTCCTCTCCTAGAATCACCAGCATGACCCCAGAGGACAGTGGAGCCAGGGCCAGGTGGGACCCTGCCTTGTCACAGAATCAGAATCCAGCTGAAAAGACTGGAGGGAATCCGAGGTCTATCTACACCAACTCTATTATACAGATAATGAAATAAAGTCCAGAGAGGAAAAGTGGCGTGCCTAAGGTCACACAGCAACGTGGGCACTGTGCCAGGAATCGAACCTGGTACTTCTCCTTACCCCAAAGTACGGAAGTACTTTGTCCATGATGCCATCATAGTACTTTCTGACAGGAAAAGGAAGAGCAGGGTCTGGAGGTTCTGGAAATATGGAGTCTTCACTCAGTTTTTCAGAGGAGGATTGGACACTGAGGGTTTGCCGTTCGAGATAATCACAGGCTGCTGTTATCAGAATCGTTTTTCACAAGCCAGGGTCGTGGCCTGACTTCCAGGCACTGGAGGGCACTATCCCCTGGGACTATCTCCATCACTGTCCCTCCGACTCCCCTAAGTCAGGTAAGGACTGAAAGGGCTTTGCATTATAGATGAAAAGTCCATTTAAAGGCTGTTTGAGTTGAGGGGAGACACTGAGCAG
>NW_006159716.1:3889288-3890767 GCF_000334495.1 Tupaia belangeri chinensis
ATGACTCCTTTGCTCCCCTGCCTGAGTGAGTCCTGCCCCCAAGAAAGATGGAAAGGTACAAAAAACCTCACAGTGGGAGAGGCAGAGGTCGAGGCTGTCGGGTGGGGTAGGGCCGAGTCAGGGCAGAGGGAGGTGGCTGACCCACCAGTTGAATTAGGAGATATGAGAAGCATGGCAGTTACAGGACAGAGCAGATCCCAAGCTTCTTATACCCCTGTTGTTCAAGATCGAGGATAACAGCATGTCATTTTTCTGGAACTTCTGGCCAGTGACATGAAACTTGGGCTGACCTTTGCAGCCCCCTCTTTCTACTCTTCACTGTACAAACCCAGCTGGGTCGTAAGGGGAAGAGCACTGGCCCTGAGAAGACTGTGCTTTGGGCAAGATGTGTCTGACCCTTGCTGTGACCTCGGGCCAACCCTCACCGTACCCTGCTGTCATAGAGACCAAAGTATGAAGCTTCTGCAAGAAGCTGGGGCTGGCATTCCTGCCTTGCTACAGGAGGGGCTTAGCCTGGTCATGGAACTGCCCCATGACTCTGGGTCTCCCTCAGCCTTTCCCAGCAAATTCCTTGTGCTCATCCATAAACAGGGCTGATGACTGAATGTCTACAGCTCTCGCGAGATCATGTGTGCTGTGGCCTCAGCCAGGGCTGGCATGTGGTAGAGGCTCAGTGGGCTGAAGCCTTTATTCCCAGTCCCCTGGGCAAATAGTCTTGTTATTTTATGCCTACTTCAGAGGGCTATGGCAATAAACCATCTGAAGATGCTTCTGGGACTTAAAGTGCACGCGTGCACACACACATAAAAGTTTTGTTTTATGACTACATCCAGGGCACTCCCCCGCGCCTGGCACTCAGCCCAGTATTATGATCCTCCGCCACTTGGACCAACGTGGTTTTGGCCACAGGGTTAGGGTGCAGGCTAGGTGCTTGTGAGGTCCTCTCTTGGTGAAATGAGTGGCTGGTGTCTTCAATGGGCTGTCTAAGGCGGAGAACTGGAAGCCAGTGTCCTCCATGGGCATTCAGAGGGAGGTCAAGAAGGGATTCAGATTCACCTGGGCTTCAAACAGCCCCGTGAGCCTCTGAAGCAACAAGGGCCCCTGGAACAAAAGTACAACCTCACGCCTACCGAGCCTCACTTCGTCATGGTGCACCTGGACACTCAGTGTCTCTAAGGCCATTTTGAGGGCAGCTTTGTTAGCCCAGGCCAGTGCCTGAGTGCCTGCTTTTCCCATTCAGACCATTGTGCTCCTGTAAGGAGAACCCTCACCCCTGGCACTCAGCCCCAGCTTCCGGCCCATCACACAAAGGAAAGAAACACAGGTATGACGCAAGGCTCAGAGGAAGCATCCTGGGTCTCGTCCCTAGTTTCGTTCTGCATTTTTTTTCCCCTCTGAAACACTTGTAGCTTCCCGTCTCAGGCAGCAGGGGCTGCTGTCTGGTTCTAAGCCAGCAGTTTCCAAGCTCTAGTGCTCCCA
>NW_006159716.1:3890777-3931907 GCF_000334495.1 Tupaia belangeri chinensis
GCGTAGGCTCCAACCAGCACAGACTCAGACGCAGAGGCAGCCCAGGGCCCAGGCATTCTGGCACAGTGACCTTCACATGGTCCCCTTGCCAGCCCTGCTCGCTGTTCCACCTGACTGCCAGCAGTGAAGTGAGCCACCTGATGCTTAGGCAGGAGAGGAGGGCGGAGGAAGGTGGACCCTCCCTGGCACCCTCCCCTTGCCCCATGGAAGCCCAGCACCCCCACATCACCTCCAGCTTCCTGTGAGATTCATGCAAGCCCACATCTCAGGTGGCTTTGGGGGCTCGTGGCCATCTCTTCTGGCAAAATGGGCTGGACTGGGCCTTTGGGCTCCTTGGGCTCTTGCTGGAGCACCCTAATTACCCTGGTTGTTGCCCAAGTCCAAGTAAGTCCGTCTTCCTGGGTGTCCTCCAGGCCTAGCCTGATGTAGGCCTGTGTTTGTCCCTCCTTTCAGGCTGGTCCTCAGTCCCATGGTGCCGTTCAGTTTTCCATACTTCTCCTGATACTGTGTGGGTTTCTGCCACCCCTCCCCCATCAGGACCTCCCAGCATGCCTTGCAGCTGGCAACACCACCCACCACCTCTTGCTTTGTGGGGACCCATCTGCTCCGGAGGCTGCTTGGTTTCCTCGTACCTCCATTGGCTGAGCAGCACCATAGGACCCTGTGAGCACTCCCTCCCTTCCTCTGGTCTTGGGAACCTTGCCACTCCTCAGCCAGCCCATGTATAGATGAAAACCAAGGCCGTTAGAGAATGGAATACACTCTGCCTCGAAGCTCACAGCTGGCTCAGTCCCGTATAGGTCCATGTTTGGGGCGAGCAGCAACCCTGTGGGCTGTGTTCTGCTTCCCCCACCCCTTCCTCTTCACCAGGGTCTTTATTCCATTCTATTCTGGGATGGAAGAGACTGATGAGGGGAGGTGGTCAAGGTGCAGTCGCCCCTTGACTCAGCACAGCTCGACCTGGGCTAGAACCCTCTGCGTGGACACCTCCCAGCCCACCCCTCCCTGCCATGCAGTCCCCCAAGGGCAGAGCCCCAGAGCATCTTGTTGCTGTTGTGTGAGTCTTGAGTGATAATTATATGTATAAAATTCGACTGCTTAAACTGTTCAGGATTAATCGGCACCAACACACAGAAATGCGCCTTGGCTGTAATTAGCGATTCCCTGGCAAATGCATTTTGCAAAATAGCACTTGATTTTAATAACAGGCTGTTAGTATTAGAACACTGTGCCCATTTCATTTCAAATTGTCAGCGAAGCCCCTCTCTCAGGGTGCCCCAGCCTTGGCTGGCAGGTGCCTTGGGCTCTGATGTCCAATTGCGGGCCCTGGCGCCCTCCTGGAAGGGCCTGTCAGTAGTCCTGCTTAACGAGTGCCCACCCCATGGCCCCCATTCCCTCTGGAGTCTCCTCAGTTGCTGGCAGATTAGATGTGCGGATCCCAGCCCTTCTGTCATCCACCCTTCTTGCCTTCTTCCTTCCTCGTCTCCGTACTCAACACACCACATGCGCACTTTTGCGGTCTCCTCTCCTCTCTCCCTTCCCTCCCAGCCCCACAGTCCTGGCTGACTCTCCTTATGTCTCTCCTAGTGACAGCAGCTCTGCATCTCTGAAGGACTCTGCATCTGCCTCCCTCCTCTTCTCACTCTGTAATGGCGTATCCCTCCTGGTCTGTTTCTGTGCTCACCTGAGGTTGGCTGTCTTTACTGTCTTCTTGCCTGAGCCAGAAAGATGTCCCTTCTCCAGCCTTGGCCATCTGCCATGGAAACCACGAGGGGGCTGGTTGGCCATGGCTGGGCAGAGGGGGCAGGGCTCAGGTGTGGCGGCTACTAGGCTCTGCTGCCCCCACCCTAGCCTCCAGAAGTCCCCCTCCTTGCTACACTACTGCTGTGTCAGCACAAGGCCAGCTGCTCACCCCCCTCCAAGTGCATGGACAGATGTGGTCACCTGAGGGACCTTTCTGGCAGAGACAGAGGTAGAGGGGAAGGAGAGGAAGGCCAAGGTGTCTGATGGGTCAGAGGGCAGGGTGGTGGGATGGACCCCAAGTCTGCAAGGGAGCATAAACCCTGTGTGGTCTCTTCATTCTCCGGTCTCAACCCCAGATCTGACCCTCCTCCCATTTTTTCACAACTTTGTGCCAAGATTCCTAAGCCAGAGAGACAAGGGTCTCATCCCTGACTCCTCCTTCCGTGCATCTTTCTTCAGCCACAGCCTCACAGTTCTCCCTCCTCAGCTGCTGCGCTCCTCTCTCCACCTCTGTCATTTCGTCGCAGCTGGAAGTCAGGGCTGCAGCACCATCTCCTCTCTGGCTGGCCTTCCTGCTTCCTGCTAACCAGCTCTTCTTTCCATGGCTGCCTGAGCGTTCTGTCCAAAACCAAAGCTGAGTCTTAAGCCACACCACTTCAGATCCTGTAGGGGGTTTTATCCCTGCCGAGGAAGGCCCACAGTGTTTTACCTGCTCTGCCTGCCTTTGCGGACTTATCCATATGCATCCGACCACTCTTGGAACCATGCCTTGTGTTCTAGTCCCGCCTGTTGTTAATAGGAAACACCTGAAGCTGGGTGATTTCTAAAATTGAAGGTTTATTCAGCTCACAGTTTGGAGATCCAAGGTCTGGTGAGGGCCTTCTGGCTGCTTGGTGGAGGGCAGGAGATCATGGTGCGTGGTCCGAGAGAGGTTCTATGCTCCTTTCCTCTTCTTATGAACTCACCAGGATCCAATCATGGAGACCTCACCCTAACCATCCAGTAGTTAGTTTCCTCTGAAAGGCTCCACCCTTTAACAATTGGATCACCTTTTCACCCTCTTAATTCCAATATAATGGCTTGACCCAAGAATTTTCAGGAGGCTGAAAATTCAAACTACAGCAACTCTAAATCCAGACTATAGCACCTTTAAATGCTGTTTCCTCTGCCTGGAGTGCCCTTGCTGCCTTTTCTCCTCTAAACAATTCTAGTACCTAGAACCATGTTTGGCTCATGGTATGTGCCCACTTAAAGTTGAGGGAATGATTAATCTTCCTCATTATTTCAGCCCTAGCTCAATGTCTCCTCCTCTGAGAAGCCTTCCTACCTTTCCTAGACAGATGTACTGCCTCTGCATTGTTCAGGGTTGTCCTTCTACATCCCACCTTTCCTACTCTAAAATGAGAATAGATCTGCTGTACCTGTCAGCTGTGGCTAAGAACAGACCACACGACAACTCAACTGCTGAAAGCAGCAGTGTTGAGCTGGGCTTGATGGCAGAGGCCGGGTGAGTGTTTTGCTTCCATGTCACTTACCTTATTTCTGAGACAGCAGACAAGCCCAGGCATGTTCTCGTTGCGGCAATGGCGGAGACACAGGAAGGCAAGAGGGAGTCCTGGGGGGCACTCTCTGGAAGCTTAGACTTGGAACTGGCACAAGCTTACTCCCACTCTGTCCTGTTAGCCAGAGCAAGTCATATGACCAAATTCAAAGTTAAGGGATGAGGACATGTGCTCTGCCCTTTCATGAGAGCAGCTCCGAAGCCTTCCAGCATAGAACTTGGAGACAGGTTGGGGGGCGGGGGAGATTTGGAACCATACCAGTGTTTGAGTCCCGGTCCCGTTGCTTGTTTGTGTAGACAGGTCATTTCGCTACTAGGAGCCTCAGTTTCCTTAATCTGAAAAGGATGGCTGTAAAAATACAAATTATTCATTTATTCACTTGCTGCATATTTATTGAACACCTGCCATGTGCTGGAAGCTATTCTTCTTTTTTTTTTTTTAGGTTTGTTTTAAAAAATTATTTTGTGAGGGGAGACTCTTGACAAGGTCTCACCAAGTCACAATTCTCCCCTTGGCCTCCAGTCAGCAGGATCATAGGTCAGGACCAGGCACAAGATTCCGAGCATGCTCAGGTCAACTCGAGATCCAAACCCAGGCCTCCCCTATGGCTCTAGTATCTGGCATCAGCATTCTACCGCCTGTACCACCGCAGCGGGGCTAGGACACTGTGTGAAAAAACAGAAATTCAGCGGTGATCAAAACTGATCAACCAAATAGAATGCTGGGTTCAGCGTCTGGTCAATAGTGAGTCCCTCCACATCCATTTCCTCAGCCCTTGCAGTAGGGGTAGACCTCACTGGCTAGCACCCATCAGGGCTCCTCATGATCTGACTCTGCTCTAATCTGCCCTTGCATCTCTCCACTCCTCCATATGTAGCCCCTGAAGGTGCTGGACTCCATTGTACCCTTCCCCCACACCACCATCCACTTCCATTCCTGCCTGGAGCACCCTCTCCCACCTTCAGTTGCTCTGCAGGCTCAATGAAGACATCACTTCTCTAGGAAACCCTACCCACACTGGGTTGTAATATGATGAATCTTCCAGGGCAGAGGTCATGTCTTGTTCATTTCCTGGTCCTCAGTGCCTAGAATGAATAGATGACTGAGCGTACCCTGAATTGTCTTACCTGTACAGGCTCCGGGAGAGGTCACGTGTGGGCCATCAGTGAAAAGCCATAAGGAAATGATGGCAGTGGGCCATCACTGAGCATTCACTAGGTGCCTGCCCTGGGCTGGACTCTAGACCCAGAGCCTACTTATTTGACATCTGTGCTCAGCAGGTCATCTGGGGAGGGGACCAGCTTAAGAGGGGAGTATGCAGGTCTAGAGCCAGACTCACCAGATTCAGAGCTGATCTCTATCGCTTACTAGGCTGGGTGAGCTTGACAGCTCACGTGACTCTCTGTGCCCCAGTTTTTCCCTCTGAGAAGGAAGATCGTAGTAGTACTTGGTTGATCAGGTATGGGAATAATTCATTGAAAAAATATTTATTGGTCACCTGCCAGGCACTGAAAAGAGAGCAGGGAACAAAATAAAATCAGCATTGAGTGAAATAAGATGCTACATGAATAGCACAGGGTTGAGTTCATAGCACACAGTAAATATGCACGAATGTTCTTGTCATCTAGTCCAATCTTATTTGACAGATGAAGAAACTGAAGTCCAGAGAGAGCTAGGCATTAACTTAAGCACATGCAGCAAATTAGGGGCAGGATCAGGACGAGACCCAGGTTTCCTGATGCCCGAGCAGGACACAGGTCTTTTTATACTCTGAAAGGGCAATGAAGAGTAGGTGAAAGGGGATGGGCAGGGGGTGGGGACCATGTGCTTGATCTGCCCCATCCCCCTCTCAGTTCATGTGAACCTTGATTGAGTGATTCAATTTCTGTTGTGATTACCCAATTGTCCGCACCACGGAGCAGAGATAATCCCAAAGAGCAGCTAATCCCATAAACCTTCTCCTCAGCTCTGCCATGCACACACCATGCCATCGCATATGTGCTGCTGGGGGGTGGGAGGGCCAGGGGAGGCTGATAATTAATCCCCTAATTAGATTTTGCAGAGACTGATATTGAAATGAATCTACCTCTTGCCGTGCACACAGATGAGTGGGGCTTCTGGTTGGGATGGCAGTGTCAGAGATGAGCAAGGATATGAACAACCCACAGGGAGAGCTAGCTCTGCAGATGGAAAGAAGCTTAAGAATCCCTCTGCCCTTGTCCAGGGCCCCATTAGAGAGCAAGACCCTGCACCCTGCCCAGAGTCAAACTCAAATGGAGCAGCATCGTTTTTGTCTGAAGAATCTGAGATTGGACCAGTGGAAAGGTGTACATTTTAGGAGGGATTTGCCTCTCCACCCTGAACTCTCTGTGTCTTGCAAGATCTGGGTCTCCCACTTCAGAACCAAACCTTCATCTCCCCTACATTACAAGGTGAGGTTGACAATGTCTCAGCTCTCTGGTGAGATGTACCTCTGTGTGGTACTGAGTTCTTTTGGATACCTTCAGTTGAATAGGTTGAGATTTCAGGAACTTGGCAATCTTTGGTAAAAGGAAAAGCTTTATAGCTGAGGATGAGGGGAGTAGGGCCAGTTCTCTCATCAGAACATGTGAGGGAACAGGTCCTTTTGCCACAGGAAAGGAAGTCCTTTTATCAAGTTCTGATATCTAGAGTACAAATGTAAGTCCTGTGGGGATGTTTTTGTCTGTCTGTCTGTTTGTGTGTTTGTTTTGGCTTGATAGGGGAGCAGTTTAAGATGGGAATATGTAGGCCTAGAGCCAGATTGGCTTATTCACCAGTATATTTCAAGCAGCTATGCATACAATAAAAATTAGTCATCGTGGGAATGAAAAGTTCACCCCAGATGAGGATGAGCCATTCCTAGTCTTAGGGTTCTTTTCCTGTCCTTTTCTCAGTTGAGGAGAATGAATTCTAAAGAAGCGGAAGTGTTTTCCTAAGGCAAGAGGGTCAGATTGGGAATCTACTCATCCCTGGCTGCTTCTGGCCACCCTATGATCTTCTAACAGTTCACGCTCAGCATGAAGGAGGGGTGTGAGAGAGACAGCCATGAGTGAGAGAGGTCAGAGAGGTAGGACTGGCACCATATCAGTAAGATGGTAGGCAGATGCTAGGGGAAGTGCCCTTTGGGCAGGTAATTGCCTAATGAGCAAAACAGGAGGCATCGGCTGGAGATTCCTGCAAATTAAATTAGATGACCCCTTCTTACCTACCCACAGTGGTGTATGGACTGAACTTCCCTGGCTGCCTCCAGATGGCTGAAAACTACATTCTTTTACCTAACGTCCTTGATCCTGTTTCCTTGTGGATGTTTTGGTCCCTGTGAAGTCTGCTTGGAGACTCTTGGAGACCTGACCTGCTATAAATGATTTTGGTGCAGATAATAATAAAGATTCAAAATTCAACAAGCATCTGTCAGGATGTCCATAACCTTCAGAAGAGTTGAGTGGAACAGGGGTTGTAAGCCTTCTTTAATGACTGGGAAGACTGAGACTTGGACCATGCTAAGTTGCTGCACCCAGGTCACCCTGCCAGAAAGCTACACTAGGTTTCTAATTTTGTGTTCTCCCTGAAAAAGACCCTGGATCAAGGATTTGCGTGTAAGTCATTTATTTAGGATGTTGACCCAGAAAAGACCAACAGGTGGTGAAACAAGTAGAGAATGCAATCGATAATGGTGGGTTTCCTAGCTTCCTATCCCTAGTGGCAACTAGAGCTTAACCAGTTGCTCATTAAGAGGGAACCATGGGAGTTTGTGAAACATCATCTCAGAATTGCACCACCTAAAGGGCAAGTGAGCAGGGGTATTTATACCCCTATTCTGACAGGCGCCGCTTGAAGACTTCTTGGGTTGGGGATAGGGTGTGTCAATTCCCTGGCACTTTGGGCCTCCCATACAGGCATACAGGTGGCTCTAGCATGAGAGAAGCTTCAGGTAGGAAGATGTATGCAGAGAGCACCTTAAAGTTATAATAGTCTTCGTGCTACGGCTGCAGGGCATGCGAAATCTCTAAACAAAGACATAATCTGTGTCTGGGCCATACAAGTAGAAGAAACCTGAGCGTTAGCCAGAGAAGGCCAGGAGAGGCTTGTTTAGAATCACAAGGTGCTCCACAGCTAAAGCATGTGGCTTTGCCTTCCCAATAAAAGAATGAGCACAGAATGACTCAGGGCGAGGCGTTCTCCAGCAGAGACAGTGGTCTGCTTGACCTCCACTTTTATTTGTCTGTCCTTTCTCAATCCACAGCCCTTCCCCTTGGAGTACTCTGTCTCTTCACCCTCGGGCAGGGGAAGATGTCGCCACTGGCACTGGGATTTTTAAACTTACTTGACGACGTCACAGGCAGGGCACCAAGGACACCTGCTATACTGGGACCCCAGCCCTGCCAGTGCGACCCTCAAGCACGTGCCTTCTGCACCAGGTCTCGCGAACTACATAGTCCATTCTACTCTCTCCTTTCTCTCTCTCTCTCTCTCTCTCTCTCTCTCTCTTTATTCCCCTGGGGCTGCCGCTTTGAGGAACAGATCAGTGCACAGTTCCCAATCTGGAAGTCTATTTAACATGCAATTGAGGAAAGAGACAGCCACCAAAATGTGTACGAAATTCCCCGGGCAACTTCCTCAAGTGTGTCTCAGGGCCCTACCCCCTCTTCACTCAGAAGAACTCAGTCTATTCAGAAAAAGAAACTCATTTTAGCATGAGGCTGAGTGAGGCCAAATCAGGAAGGTAAGGCTAGAGTAAAAATAAACTCACTTAGGAGTGCCAAAAATAAATGGCTTTGGATTACCTGCTGCTTTGGATTATGCTGACCCCATGGAGAGTGACCGTGCCTGCTGCATTCACCTGCTGCAGCTGGGCAGACTGGGAGCTGCTCAGGTGGCTGGACTGGACAGGGGCTGCCCCTGGAGAGTTCCGGAAACAGGGCCTCCAGCCAGGGTGGGCGGGGCACTGCACAGGGAAAAAGTGACAATGCTGCCAAGCATTACCCCCAGTCTGCTGCTTCCTCAGAAAGTTCATTCTGAATGTGAAGGGAGACATCTACGAAAATGGGTTATGTGGTCAAGTTAGTTTAAAAATGCTAGAATTGGGAGAGCCAACAGATGGCATAATAGTTACACCACTGGACTCCCACATAGTCGACTGCAGTTCGAGTCCCCAACCCAGTGGCTTAAAACTTACACCTGGCATGTGTGTGTGCAAGCCCAAAACCCCAAGAGGAGAATAGAGGAGAAAGGATTGAGGTGTGGCCATCCCCCCCTGGGGAGGGGGGTCTTGCTTTCTGTCTGTCTCTCTGGTGAGCACATGCACCTTATAGCAAAAAAAAAACAAAACCAAACCAAACAAACAAACAAAAAACCTCTGTTAAAAAAAAGACCTAGAATTGGTCAGAAGTCTAAAGAAGTTTAGAAAGTCAAGTCAACAATTTATTTACTGCAGACCTTATCAGATCCTTTACTTTCCATATGATCTATATGACATGTATATCATATTCTTTTTGTCACAAATCACAATTCTGATTTGCACAAAAGGGATTTCAAAAAGTTCATGGAAATGAAATAAAAGTACGAGTTTATGTGGAACATTTTGAAATACTTTCATAGTTTTTTCAAAATATTCCTTTTCCATTAACTTTTGGAAGACCTTATATTGTTAATGTAATATATGTAATGTATTCATATGAATATGAATATATATATATTGTGTGTGTATGTATATATATATATAGTAGGTACATATATATATATAAATGCATGCATGTTTATGTGTTGCCAGAACTGTTTGGATCACTCTTTTCTTTCATGTCTCAATCTTAGGAATACAGTGAGCACCCTACAGATCATTCCTTGAGAATGCTCTCCAACATTTTCCCAGAGCTTTTCCGTACCTGATTCTCATTAGATCTTATTAAAACAGAATCATGTCCTTCTTGGCTTCAGATTCTCCAAGGTCCCCCCAGCCTGGTGGGTGATGCTTAGACTTTAAAGCTCTCATGACCTGGTCACCTCTCACCCCTCCATGTCTTTTCTGGCTGGCCTCATACGGCTCCTAACTTCTCAGATTCACCTGGGCTTTCTGAGCTCTGGACCTCTGCACACCCTGCTCCCTCTGCCCCAAGTGCCTCTCTCACCCATGATTCTGCTTGATGGGCTCTCGTTCATTTTTCAAGACTTACCCTGGACATGTCGTTTGGGAAGTTGCCCTTCATCCTGTCAGCATGGTGGTAGGACCTTCTGATCACTCTTAAAACCTCTACCCCTGTCCCCAGGGCTCCCTAGTCCCCTTTTCTACTTTTATTTTCTCCTTGGCATGTAACTCCTTTGCACAGACTATATATCCAAATATTTGATTCACTTATTGTCTGTGGTCTGCCCCTGCCTCTAGAATGTTCACATCACAAGCGCAGGGGTCATTGTTCATTTCCTTCACTGTCACAATGCCCAGCACACAGTAGGTACTCAAAAATGGCTGGTTGAGCTTATTCTCAACTTATTCTCAGCTTATTCTCAGAAATAAGTCATTCTTGAGCAATCAGGCCTTACAAACAAGCTATGGCTGCAGAGCCCTGCCTCGTCGGCCCACTGGCTTCTGAGGGCTCTTGCTCCAGGCCGTACCCCTGCACCCCCGCAGCCAACAAGCCCTTGCCACTAAGGAAGTGCTAAACAAATGCCTGTTATAAGCTGTGATTTTGAAGTTTATAACTGAAAAGCCATCTCTCATCTTGTCTGAGTTGGGAGATGGGAGACTAATCTTGTGCGCCTTTGACTCCATCCAGCCTAGGGGGTTGTCTGTATTTCTCAGTCATCTTCCAGGCTGGCTGTCTTCCTACCATGCAGGGATTCTGACTGGAGTTGGTTTTTCCTACTCAGAAAGAGGCAGCAATTCTTGCTCTCCAAGGGCTCAGGTGAAGGGTGAGACCTGGCATCCTCCTGCTAGGTTTTTCTTGTCTCAATGTAGCTCAGAAAGTGGGTCCGGGAGTTGTGGGGACACTATGAGGAGGCTGCAAGAGAGATCAAGGGTCCAATCTGTTCATTTTCAGTGGGGTTGAGTCCACATCTGCCTAGGAGGAGAATCCACAAAGCTGAATCCAGCCCAGAGTATGCCTCCTGCCAGGAGTCTGCAAACACAGGAGGGTGTGACCCTGCCTGTGGATACAGCCACCCTCTGCCACCAGGGTGTGTCTGAGATATTCAGGCGGATAAACAATATTTCATCAAATTCCTTTGATTAGTAGATGGATCATTGTTCTTTGTATTCCTGAGAAATGTTGCCTGTAATTAAACTTTGACATGTCATTGATTGTAAGAGACATTCCAATTCCAGAGATGTTAAAATAAACATCTTAGAATTGTTGTAATATGGCATTGTTGTCCAGAGGAAATGGGGGCTGTGAGAGGTTAAGTACTCCTGTGCGCACAGGAGGGGAGTGAGCTCTGGGGTCTTTCAGAGGGCACAGATCTGAGCCATTTGCTGCTCTCGCTGTAAGTGTGCATAAATAAGGTGTGAGTGACACATCAGTTCTTCCAGTTGACTAAAGACCAAGGCCAATGTGTGCAGACCCTAGGCAGGCCAAGAGTTTTCAGGTTCTTAAGAGTCCCTGAACCGGGGCCAGCAGATGGCATAATGGTTACATCACTGGACTCTGATATAGTCGACCACAGTTCAAGTCCCAGACCTGACGGCTTTAAACTCACATCAGGTAGATGTGCACACATGGCCAAAATCCCAAGAGGAGAACTGAGGAGAAGGGATTGTGGTATGGCCATTCCCCCCGGGGGAGTGATTTCTTGCTTTCTGTTACTCTCTGTCCAGAGAGTACACATACCCTGTAGCAATAATCTCTTAAAAAAAAAAAGTCACCATGTTGTTCACTGTAAAGATGTATAGTGACTTGACTAAATGTAAATTTTAAAATTAATTTAAAAATATATAAATGAGTCCCCAAATTTGGCTTTAGCCAGAATCTTCTTTTCTCAGGAGTTCTGTATTCCCTACAGTATTTTTTATTTTGTTTTTTTATATTACAGTTGATCACATATATCTTTACAGGGTATAACATTTCTTGCTTTTTAATTTGTTATAGGGCTGTGCACTCACCAGAGAGAGAAAGAAAGAAAGTGGGAAAGCAACCCCTAGGCAGGATGGCCACACTGCCATCTCTTCTCCTCTATTCTCCTCTTGGGATTTTGGGCATGCATGCACACACACTTAACCTGTTTTTCAAGCTACCAGGTCCAGAACTTAAACAGCACAGTTGGCCACATGAAATCCAGCTACCCTAACCACCATGACACTGGCTGGCCTCCTTGCAGCGTTTCTTCACTGTCCTTACCAAGTGGCTTTGCCTGTCTCTGCCAAGCCCTCCCTTTGTCCTTCTCTAACTCCTCTTTCTATCTCTCCATGTCAGTGAAAGTTACAGTTATCTGAAACCTACACCTCTTGCATTTCTCCTTCGTAGAAAACTCAGCACAGGCTGACGGGACTATTACATCAAAGCCTCGCATTGTCATATCCTTTCGTCTTCCTCATGTCCCATCTCCACCTGCCTGGGGCTGCCTGCCTCTTTGCCACCTCACACCTGGCACTCTGGGTCACCACCCCACCATACTGCATGCTTCTCGTTCCCCTTCCCTAATCTGTCTGATGTGCTTCCAGAAACACCTGTCATGCCTCCTCTTCAAAACCTTCACCAGCTCCCTCCTGCTGTAACAGGTAAGAGACAAGAAGGATAGCACGTGACAGGGTGCGAATCCCCTTGCCACTTCCTAGTTGTGTGATTTGGGGCAAGTCACTTTCCTGTGGCCACGATTTCTTATGGGAAACAATATTGTATTCCCTCAATTCTTTTTTTAGTTCACTTACTTATTTCTTCCATGAGATAGACAGAATACGCCCAAAAGGGTCCTGATGCCACAATTTGCGCTAGCATCCAGCCAACCCTGGACCATGGATACACATTGGCCCAGCATACTGAGGGTCTCTGGACTTGAACTGGGAACCTTCTCACTCTGCCTTGCAGAGTGTTGTGTTTTATTACTGCACCATTTTCTGGATCCCTCCATTCTAAGATATTTATTTTACTATCTCTTGAATTGGAAGGCGTCCTACAACCAATGATCCATCCAAGTTTAATTAGCAACATTTCTTGGAGATACAGAAAACAAAGGTCCATCTTCTAATTGAAGTCACCTTGGATTCGCTGAAGTGTTAATGGTATCCTCTTTGAGGGTGTGATGATCGAAATGAGCTAACATGTGCAGGCTTTTTAGCTCAGGCACTGGCACCCCATAGGTGCCCAATAGGTATTATTATTCCTGGCTCAGAGAAAAACTCTGCATGACCCTCACATTCCCCTCAAGGTATCCACTAGCAGCATGATGACTCTGTTCTCCATGTGCTTCCACTCTGGTTTCTGCCCTCTCCTTAAATGCCACCTCCCCTCCCCTGTATTCATATTAGCTCTACCATTCCTTCTTGTGAAAAGTGATTCCTGGCCATACCCAGCTTCCCTTTCCCTGACCTATAGTAGCCCCATCCGCTCCAGGACTGGGGCCAGTGTGCGTGGAACCTGTACAAGTGTCTACACAACTGTATGGGTGTCTATAAAGCTTTCCTCTGTTACTTTATGGAGCTTTCCTCTTCCCAATGCTCCTGCATCCTTACGTACTTACTCCCTGCACTCTGCCTGCCATTGAGCATCGCTCCCTCTCTTCAGCCCTGCTTTCATCTCCTCCAGGACGTGGTCCAGCCTCACATTCCGATCTGTACCTGTTGGCTTCTTCCTGGCCTCCTAAGTTTGAATGTTTCCCCTCAGGGCAGGAGCCGGTGGCTGCCTTCATCACTGTGCCGCAGCACTGAGCCCAAGGTCTGGCATGATGGAGTTGCTCAGGAATGTCTGTGAGGTTCATACATACTTCCTTACTCCCTGACTGGGGACAGAGGGTTTTGTAGAGGGTCACTCAGCTTCTGAAGGTTCACAGACCAGGAAAGAGACAGGGACTCCAAGTAACCAGGGATGCGTCCCTTGGGCATCTCTAATCTTTCCTGGTGATGCTGTTCTCATTTTATGATCACTCTATCTCTTGATGGTGAGAGGAAATTGGGGCCCATGAATTCAGGTTAGGTGCTCTCAGTATGTACCTTTCAACGTTTCTGACATGTCTCACAGTACTGCATACAATCATTTCACAGCTACTCACACGCGTACACGCCTGTGTGCCCCCACCCCTTATTCGGTGCAGCACGCCTTGTTCTCTGTGCCATTTCATTCCACTCCTGGCTCTTTCATAATTTTTAATGCCAGACATGAACTGCTACATTGAGTTTCTGACTCACAACTGGGTTACAATCCACACTCTGAGGAACACCACTTGACATCCCAGAGCCACTGAGCCCGGAAGGTGACTGTCAAAGCAGGCTTGCTGGACATACAGCCTCTGCTGTGTGCCATAAGCAATCCCACCTGGGAGAACACAAGGAAACCTGTGTGCTGAGAGAGCAACGTTATTCTGAAAGAGCAATGGAGAATTCTATCAGGATCTGCGAAGAAAGTTCTGTGAGGTGTGCCATGCCTGGCTGGGTCATTCAGTGAAAGAGAGCCTACTTTGCCTGTGGTAGGTTCTGTAAAATGCTTGTTGACTGACTGAGCGGGAGAGTGAATGCGTGAATAATCCTTCTCCTCAGCACTCCTCTAGTGCAGACCCTACAGAGGGGAAGAGGAGATGCCAGGTGGGTCCCCATGGTCCTTGGGAGGAAGGGATTCCAAAGTCCTAGGATGGAAGGAGCCCTGGCACTTACCTTGTTGAGCACAGGCATTGTGTGGATGTGGGAACTGAGGTCCAGAGGGGATCCTTGGCATGTCTAAGATGATGCTGTGGCCACTAGCAGAGCCGAGCTGGAGCTAGACCATGTGCTGACTCTGAGGACAGTACTGAGACAGTGTGAAGAGAGGATGGGCCAGGCACTAGGGCTGGCTGTGCTTCCACCATTGCTATCAGTTACAGCAACATCTGAGCATCTCTGGAACACTTGCTTAAAGCCAAGCAGAGCTGTAAGAGGTCTTTAATTACTCATGCTGATAGGTTCCCTTGTCAACTCGTTTCTAGGCAGTAAACTGAGGCACAGAGAAATAAAGCAACCTGCTCGAGGTGACCCATGAGTACATAGCAGAGCAGAAAATTGTTCCTAAGTAGGTTCCAGAGCCTATGCTGCTGGACACCTGGGGGTAGGGACCCAAAGTCTCTTTGGGCACAAGAAAAATAGTTGGATCCCTTGGGTGGATCCTATTCCAGAGACCCCCATACCCAGTATGTCCACTAGCAAAGGAGGGAGAGAGAGAGCAAGGCTGCTGGTGTAGCTAGAGAAAGAGGCTGTGGGGTGGACGATGGACAGAGAAAGGCCCTGGGTGGGGAGCGAGGGATGGCTGGGCAGGCGGCCGAAGCTTGGCTCTGCCGCTTACCTACTGCATGTCCTTGGGCAGGAAAACCAGTAGCTATTAAAATTTATACACTCATACTAGGTGACAGCCACTGTGCCCAGCGCTTTGCATAGATTATGGGGTCTAAATCCAGGAGAAAATGAAAGCTCAGAGGGCAAGGAACTAGTCCAAGGTGACAGCTGGAGAAGGGACAATGCCATGTTTGGTGCCATCTTGCCCTGACTCCTGAGCCTCTGCTCTCAGCCCTGCACTGTCCTGCCAGCTACTGGCTTGCTCCATGCCTCAGTTTCCTCAGGCCCCCAAGGACTGGTATCTCGTGCATACAGCTCATAAAAAGCACACGTCTCTTAGTTACTATTCATCTTTACAGTCGGCATGGCATCAGAATCAGAATGCCTGTCTGCAAATTTTGGTTTGAGGTTTAATCAGATTCAGATAGAATTTGAACCCTTCGGACCCTGAGAATTCTGGGAGCAGATCATTAAGAATTCACTACTAGAAGCATATGCAAAAAAATAAGTAAGAAAGATGATAATAATGATAATAACAATAACAAGATGTTACCATCATTTCTTGGCACTTAAAATGGGCCAAGCATTTTCTCCTTTAAAACAGTTAAGTGAGTAACTATATTCCTGTCTTCAGATCAGAAAACTAGGGTTCAGAGGGTTCCAAGGATTTGCCCAGCAGCAAGAGAAGGCTATCTGTCATTGAGGTCACTCATAGGGCCCTCAGAGTTCCCCAACTTCCATCCTTACTCTGACGCTCTGAATCTCAGTTTCCGAAGATCCAGCCTGTCTCTAGCAAGTAGTTGTGAGGATTAGACGAGATACTGTGTGTTGAGGGTTTAGTGCCGTGTCTGACACAGAACAAGCACTCAATAATCGGGAGTAATCAAAATCCCATCTGTGTTTTGTTAGGGTACAGGAGACAGAGGGGAAAATCCCTTTTTAGATTATGAACTAAACCAAGGCAATATTAGTCCGGCTTACAGAACAGTCTGACATGTCAGAAGACGTTTATTAAGATCCTGCCACATGCCAGATGAGTCAAGGCTCTTGCAGTCTAATGGAAACCCTGAGCTGAGTCGAGCAGGCATCAGACTTCCGTTTTCAACTCCAAATCCAGGGCTGAGCACATCACCTCACACAGGGAGCAGGAACAGAATCAATACTATTCAAACGTGATTACCTGACTTATCATTATCATGCTTTCAAAATTAATAATGTTACTCGATCGGTTTAGCACTTTGTCATTTGGAAACGGTGCTCCCCTTTGCCAGAGCACAACTTAGAAATGACGCAGTCTTTTTCTTTCAGCCTTACGTCCCTGCCTAGTCCTTTAGAGGTCATTAGTTTAATTTGGCTTTGGAGAAAGCTGAGGGCTCTGAGAAAAGAAATGAGTTGTCCAAATTCTCAAGGTTGGTTATTGGATATGTGTGGACTGAAACTCCAAACTCTTGATCCAGGAATTTCTCCCTGTTCTCCATAATGGACTCCTTTTCAAAGACAGGCATGGCTAATCCCAACTTTGGGGACAGTGACATCTTGGAAGCTATGCCACCCAATAGAACTGGGACAGTGAGTTCAAGAGCCGATGCAAACCATCCCGCAGTGTGATTCTCAGGGCATGTAGGAACACGCCTGGGGAAGTTGCCGGCATGCTAGCTCCCTCCGAGAGACGAGATAGGCTTTATTTGTTATCCTGAATACCAACTAAGTGCAGTGCCAGCTAAGACCGCAGAACGGTTCAGGGCTCCACACTTCCAGCTTCACAGTTCTTGAGTGTGTAGGATGTATGTTTAGCTCCAGTGCACATTGTTTCGGGGGGATCCTTTTTTCTTTTCTTTTTTCTTTTTTTTTTTTCCCTGTCTTTTTGCAAATAGTTCCATTCATGCTTCAGAGAGCCCAGATTCCTTCTGGCCAGAACTCTGCCTTCAGTTGAAGTTTCTGTGTAAATCTCTGCATGGAAAGGAAACACAAATCTATCTGGATGGTTGTTATTATCTCTGACGAGTGTCTGAATGAAACCGTGGTGGGACTGCCAGGTTCCATGGAAGATGGCTTATCCTCAGAGGGAGGAGGCCAGGTGTCTGTGTCCATTCTGCCCCCCTTATTCATGTGACCATAGGCCAGGCATCTTTCTTTTATCGCATGTGTGCATAGTGAGGATGCTCGAATGATATCCTTTCTAAGATGCATCCTGGAAGTACAGAAATGGTCATTCCAGGCAACGCCTCTACCCTTGAAAAGACCTAGGCCCCTCAGAAGTCAGGCCCAGCTGACAGGGTCCTGGTATTGAGATGGGGAATGACACAGGTCTGTCTGCTCCAGTGGACACTTACACCTTGCAATGTCTGGTCACTTGGGCCCAGACCTTTTCACATACCCTGTGTCTTTGGTCCCTAGCTGGCCAACTGGCAGAGACAGCCATAAGTCATAGCTAGGACCCCCTAATTGTTTTCAGGAGGCATGACCTTAAGCCATTGGAAGATGACAGGTGACATGTCAGGTGACGTTCCACAATCAACGCCATCGAGTGCCACCTTAGAGGTCGCTGGCCCAGGATGCCCCAGAACGCCACAACAGCTCCCTGCCAATCCAGGAGATTCTCTCTTCTCTTCCCACCAACATAAGGGGAGGCTTTTGTGTGGCAACATCCTGATTTCACATTTTAATTTCCAAAAAGAAAATAAATTCTCTCCAGCAGAAGCTGTAATTGACTTTGGAGTTGTGACTTTATCATGCAAATGGTTATTTGTGGACTTTTAGAAACCTGCGTCATGGAGCGAAATTATATACTTAGAGACTTCTGAAACCATGGATTATGGTCCCAACAGATCCTAATGATTCTCTGGGTGCCATTAGGGTAAAACGTGAAAATGCATATTTAGAAGATGATTAAAAAGCAAACAAGCATGCACACTGAAATTCCTTGTGGAAAGTGGTGATTAGCTCCCCATGAAGCTATTTTCTCATGTTAGGGATCTCACTGACAACTCCCCTACCCCCACCTCCCCAGAGCCTTAGCAATCCCTTTGGAAAGGCTGTAAAGAATCACAGATGCCCACCTGAACTAGGAGAGACCCACCATGCAGGCCCCATGTTGACCGAGCTTACCAACTGTTCTGTCGAGGCCACCGGAGCAAACCTGGACTATCCTCTCCAAAGATCCAGGCCCATTTTCTGCACTTCGCTCCATGCCATAATCATGTCATACACTGTGGACATGGTTCAGTGTGAATTTGCTTGACAGTAAGTGAGGAGTTCGCTCACCCAGTCGAGGAGAGCAGTTTGTAGAGACAGGAGCTTTCGTCTCGGGTAGGGAGAGCCTTCTTTCAAACTCAGAGCTGCACGAACAACTCACCAGCATGCATTTGCTCATTGGAAAGTGCGCACACGGAGTAGAGATGCTGTACTATCAAATGTGATGCTCTATACAAAAGAGCTTTGCATATTAAAGAGGGCTGAGGAGCAAGGCTTGTCCCAGCTCACTCCACATTTGCTTCTTGGTCCCACTGAACGCAGGTGCTTTCTGGTCAGGCTCTAGGTTCAGCCACTGCAGGTGTATTTCCATTCATCTGTTTGGACCGTTTCCTCCCAATCTTCACTGTCCTTGCTCAAGTGGATTTCGGTGGGAAGGACACTCTGTTACCGATAGCTCTAGAATGGTTCTTACCTCATTCCTGTTCCCATCTTCATAGTGAATCGTGACTATCCTGATTTTCCCCTAAGCCAGCTTCTTTCACACGACAGTGGTTACTTTATTGCCACCAGGAAATTGGAGAGAGACACATTTTTTTTTTCTTTTTAAGATTTTCGCCATAGGGCACCTGCACTCACCAGAGAGAAAGAGATAGGGAGAGGGAAAGTGAGAAATCATTTCCCAGGGGGGATGGCTATACGGCAGTTCTTTCTGCTCCTTCATTCTCCTCTTGGGATTTTGGGCATGCATGCACATGCGCTCCGCATGATGTTCAAGCCACCAGGTCCAAGACTTGAACTGCGGCCAGCCATGTGGGAGTCCACCATCTTAGCTGCTATGTCACCTGTTGGCCCCAGAGACACACTGTTGAAGACTGTGCTAAACACTTACTATGTTTTTTTTTTTTTTTTTTTTTGCTTAATTAGTCCTTTATCTCCATCAGTGAGGAAGACAGAGAAAAATAAGGTAAGTGAGACAGCACTTTCAACAAGGTATTGATGCCCAGAGTCACCCCAAGCTCTGGCCAGCCTCGGATCATGGGCATCTGCACGCAGATTTCTTCAACTCCAACCTGGAACCATCCCATAGGGGTCCACCTGACAGAACACTGAAGTTCACTGCGTCACCACTGTCTGGTCCCACCTGCTAAGTATTGTATCTCACTTTATGTTTATAATAGCTTTATGATTGTTTCTATTTACAAATGAAGAAGGAGTTCAGAGAAGTTAAGTAATTTCCCCAAGGTCACACAGCTACAATGACTGAATCTAACATTGATTTCATAAGCCCATCTTTTACTATCTTGAATCTGGGCCCACTCTCCTGGGCCAGTTGTAATAGCCAGCTTTGGAATGTGGTTCTGTCCAGGGCTCTCCTGCTGTATGTATCCAGTCTTCTCTCAGAAGGCTTTTACCCCAGACCTATGCATATATCGGAACTGAACTACCTCCTTCTCTTATTCCCACATCTATTCATGTAACCCTCTATCTTTCTCCACCCCCTACAGATATCTTAGAGTTGGCTCTCTTTTTTTCACCCACCCCTTAACTCCTTGACCCCTTTTGGATTGACTTAATTGACATTTCAGACATGGCAGCTCTTTTTAGGCTCACCAGTTGCCTTCCTGTCTTTAACTCCAATGGACAGTGTGAAGTTCTCAGAAGCATTTGGTTCTACTGCCTACTTCCTCTTTCTTCGTGCACGTTCTTCCTTTACCTCCAGGGACATGCCTTGTCCAGGTTTTCTTTCTGAATCTTTGGCCATATCTTTAGACTCACTGGTGTTGGGCTTCTGCAAGGCCAGAGATCTCTCAGAGATCTCACTCCTTCATTTTCTATCCACACGGGATTTTCTGTAAATGCATATCTCCTGCCAAAACAGCCCTGTTGAGCTCTCCATCTGCGTAGTCAACTGTCTGCTCAAGATCTCTCTTTAGGTACTAGCATGTGGTATGGTAGTTAGAGCACTGGACTCTCAGATAGCTGGCTGTGGTTCAAGTCCCAGACTCGGCAGCTTGCTGAGGATGAATGTGTGCATGCTCAAAATTCTGAGAGGAGAATGGAGGGCAAGGGATTGCAAAGTGGCTATCCCCCGGGAATGGTTTCTCACTTTCCCTCTCACTATCTTTGTCTGGTGAGTGCATGAGCCCTAGAGAAAAAATTTAAAAATAAATAAATAAATGATTTCTTAGATAAAGGTACCCCGAACTCTGCCTGTTTACAACAAAAATCTTTAACAAGGGCAGTCCTCCCAGGTTCTCTGTCCTGTAGAATGACCCCACCTCCATCCAGCAGCACCGGCATGAAGCTCAGAGTCATTGTTGGCAGTTCCCACCCATCCCCTGGTACAGCCACTCCATCACTGTGGCTGGGGGGCGCCGGCCTCTACCTCTGGTTCTCCCTGTCAGCTCTTGGATTCATGCATTTCTGTCCTGCTCTTCCACAACAGCTTCTTGACTGGTCCTGCCACACCACGTTTGCCCTACTTGATCCATTTTCCACACCACAGCTTCGATCATGTCACCCTCACCTGCACCTCACCCTCACTGAAGCCCACTGTGTGTTTTCTGTTCTTGTGCAACCCATGAGCTGGCCTTTGAGGTCCTGGGGTAACTATCCGACAATCCCTTGTGGCCTAGCATTTTTCCTGTCTTTGCTCTCAGGACTCCATGGTCTCTCAGTCTCCAGAATTCACTATTTCTCCTCTTTGGTAGAGTCTTGGGACCTGTAGTTCTCTCTATCCAGAATATTCTCAGACTGCTCATATGGCACCCCTCCAATATGGACTCCTTTGTTATTTTTTCTGGTAGAGCCATGACCTCACCCTCAGATCCCTTGGTTGGCTTGTAAGCCTATTCCACTAATTGCCTGTTTTATCATTTGCTTCCACCTTGCTCACTGGACTCTGAGCTCCCCAGGAGGAGCACACCATGCTCTGCCTGCAGCCTGCTACTTAGCACACATAGTCATTCACTCATTCCAGGGAAACTTGCTAGGGTCTTGTGTTCTGGCCACTGCTCTGGGCTCTCGGGAAGACAAGAATGAACAGAACATGGACATGCAGTTGTACTCAAAGAACACTCATCAGCATTGAGGGGATGTCCCCTTCTATGACTTAAGTTCTAGTTCCCATGCCTTGGCAAAGGACGAGGTGAGTAGCCAGTGCCCAGGAGCAAGCTCTAGCATGGAAGGGCAGGGAAAGATTCTTGTGCTTAGGACCACCTCCTCATGTAGAAATGCACACCAAGAATTGTCCAGGGATCTGGAACTTCAGCTATTTCTTTTGTGACTTGTCCTGTAGCCATTCTTATCCAGAGGGCTTCCATACTGCCTCTAAAACTCCTTGTGTGCATTACCACACCTCTAGGACTGGCCATGCCAGTGCAGGTTGAAGGCTCTGTAGCGTCTCTGTCTCTCACATTCTAGGCTGGTCCAGGGTGACTGGCTGAAGCTTTCTGGGCTTCAGCTTGATCATGGGGGAAATGGGGATAATGCTGCTTACCTATAGGGTGGCTGTAGAATTCAACAAAGTAATGAACTTGAGGGTGCTCTGAACCCTTTCGGGCCCTATCCCTTTCATTACCCTCTGGGCTCAGCACGGGGCATGCATAGAGTCAGAACATGCTGCTGCCCACACCTTGCATGCCCCACAAGGATGCCCAGCTTCATCTTTCCATGTCCCAATGGAAGGGATGCCTGAAACAAGGCACTGGGGGCAGAGAGGCACACTGGTACAAGGCCGAGTCTATGCCCTGGAATGTTTTGGTCTAAATTGTCCTAGACTTTTCCAATTGAATATTTTAATCTAATTATTTAAAAAACAATGCTTATTATAGAAAACTGAAAAGGTAGTGAGTGTAAAACAAATTACTTATAATTCTGTCATCCTAGATAACTGTAGTTAATTTTTGTGCCTTTTTCCAGTTTCTTTAAGTGAAAATACTATAGATAGTAGTAAGTAATATTTAGATTATGTTAGATAGCCAGGTGTGTGTGTGTGTGTGTAACAAATTAACGAAAAGAGACTTTTGCTTTCTAATTAAACATTTTATGGTGTTCATTTTCTCATGACATTAAGTATTTTTTAAATGTAATTTTAAATGGTTGTACCTGTATTATCAATAACTTCTACTCAATAGAGTAACGTGTGCATTTTAGTCTTTTATTGCATTGCTAAACAGAAATACTCAAGACTGGGTGATATATAAATAATAAAGCTCATGATTCTTGACCAGAAAGCCACAGATGGGGTGCCAGCATCACATCATGGTAGGAGAAGCAGGAAGGTCAGTGGGTTTGTGCAGGACACCATGCTCCACAACCTGCAGACCACCATCTTGCTTTTGTAAAAACTTGCTCTCAAGGGTAACTAATCCATGGCCTCTAGAGCAAGTTCTCTCTTCCCTTCCTCAAGATAGCATCCAACTATTTAGGAGAGTAGTGCCCCTATGATTCAATCACCCATGTGACCCCACCTCCTAAAGTCCCCACCACCTTTGGACATCATTACATTGGGGACCAAGCTTTCAGCACATAGGGGACAACCCATTTCCAAACCATAGCAATGCTCAAGGCAGAAAACATGAAATAGCAACAAAATGCACAAAGGTAAAAGCCAACACCCACAATGCACACATTCAAAGATTCATGGAGTAAGACTCTTTGTTGTATTTCCTTCCCATTCCCTTTCCAAACCTGTAGATCTTATTTTTGATGGTACCAGCCTATCCATGTCTTTTAAGCCTTCCAGTTTTCTTTGAGATACGTAGTGATTTCCTTCATTGTAGTGTCAATGAATATTCCCCAATTTTAGTGACTGTTCTCGGAGGTCATCATTTTCCTTAATAGTTGCAGTTCAGTGCACTCTCTGGATTACTGTAGTTCACTCACCCCATGCCTATGGGTGGTCACCTAGGTTCCTTCCATTTTTTTTTTGTCATTATCAGCAACACGATGATGAACATCCTTATATGAAAACCTTTGTAAACAAGCATGATTATTGCCTGTACATCATTGCCTTCACTCCCCTCCAGGATATTTAAGGAAGGGGCTATTTACAAAGGTGTTGGCAGGCTGACAGAATGAACAAGACATGTACTCAAAGGCTAGCAAGGATGTAAGCCATTAGCTCCTTGCTCCTAGGCCTGAAGTGACAAGGGAGACACAGTACAAAGCCCTGAAGCCAGAGGGTATGTGAACAGAAGTGTTGAACCCCATTGTCCTCCTGCCCTCTAACCTTCTGCTACTACATCAGATGGGCCAAACTCAACTGAAAATGAGAGGGCACAGGGACTCAGAAACAGCCCACAAAGCCAGCCTCCTAAGCACAGAGCTGGGCAAGGAAGAGTGGAGAAAACAAATTACTTATAATTCTGTCATCCTAGATAACTGTAGTTAATTTTTGTGCCTTTTTCCAGTTTCTTTAAGTGAAAATACTATAGATAGTAGTAAGTAATATTTAGATTATGTTAGATAGCCAGGTGTGTGTGTGTGTGTGCAACAAATTAACGAAAAGAGACTTTTGCTTTTTAATTAAACATTTTATGGTGTTCATTTTCTCATGACATTAAGTATTTTTTAAATGTAATTTTAAATGGTTGTACCTGTATTATCAATAACTTCTACTCAATAGAGTAACGTGTGCATTTTAGTCTTTTATTGCATTGCTAAACAGAAATACTCAAGACTGGGTGATATATAAATAATAAAGCTCATGATTCTTGACCAGAAAGCCACAGATGGGGTGCCAGCATCACATCATGGTAGGAGAAGCAGGAAGGTCAGTGGGTTTGTGCAGGACACCATGCTCCACAACCTGCAGACCACCATCTTGCTTTTGTAAAAACTTGCTCTCAAGGGTAACTAATCCATGGCCTCTAGAGCAAGTTCTCTCTTCCCTTCCTCAAGATAGCATCCAACTATTTAGGAGAGTAGTGCCCCTATGATTCAATCACCCATGTGACCCCACCTCCTAAAGTCCCCACCACCTTTGGACATCATTACATTGGGGACCAAGCTTTCAGCACATAGGGGACAACCCATTTCCAAACCATAGCAATGCTCAAGGCAGAAAACATGAAATAGCAACAAAATGCACAAAGGTAAAAGCCAACACCCACAATGCACACATTCAAAGATTCATGGAGTAAGACTCTTTGTTGTATTTCCTTCCCATTCCCTTTCCAAACCTGTAGATCTTATTTTTGATGGTACCAGCCTATCCATGTCTTTTAAGCCTTCCAGTTTTCTTTGAGATACGTAGTGATTTCCTTCATTGTAGTGTCAATGAATATTCCCCAATTTTAGTGACTGTTCTCGGAGGTCATCATTTTCCTTAATAGTTGCAGTTCAGTGCACTCTCTGGATTACTGTAGTTCACTCACCCCATGCCTATGGGTGGTCACCTAGGTTCCTTCCATTTTTTTTTTGTCATTATCAGCAACACGATGATGAACATCCTTATATGAAAACCTTTGTAAACAAGCATGATTATTGCCTGTACATCATTGCCTTCACTCCCCTCCAGGATATTTAAGGAAGGGGCTATTTACAAAGGTGTTGGCAGGCTGACAGAATGAACAAGACATGTACTCAAAGGCTAGCAAGGATGTAAGCCATTAGCTCCTTGCTCCTAGGCCTGAAGTGACAAGGGAGACACAGTACAAAGCCCTGAAGCCAGAGGGTATGTGAACAGAAGTGTTGAACCCCATTGTCCTCCTGCCCTCTAACCTTCTGCTACTACATCAGATGGGCCAAACTCAACTGAAAATGAGAGGGCACAGGGACTCAGAAACAGCCCACAAAGCCAGCCTCCTAAGCACAGAGCTGGGCAAGGAAGAGTGGAGAGAGACCTGGAATGGCAAGAGCGATATTTAGCACAACAGTGTCTCCCAGCCCTCTACTACATGTGAGAATGAGTGTTCACATGGACAGGACCAGGCATAGCCATCTGTAGTGGGGAAGATGAGGGCCACCTGTAGGGCTGGGAGCCCTTTGTCCATCCAACAGGCAGGAGGCTGAGTGCCACAGCCTCTGCTGAGCCCTGCTCAAGATAAGGATCAGACAAAAAACTTCTGATCTTCTGAGGTCTGACCAAGGCCTACTCTGAGTGAAATATATGTACCATAAAGACTGGTTTAATTCTTACAACAGCCCTGGGAGGTTAGGTGCTATGGTTTTTTCCCATTTTACAGATGAGAAAACTGAGGCACAGAAAGGGGTTTTCTTTGTTTTGTTTTGCTTTTAAATCTGACACTATACCTAGTAGAAGCCAGAGCTGGGATTTGAATTTGGGCCAGTGGCTCCAAGTTCACCACCCTAGACCCTCACACTTTACAGGGTTATTGGGTCCCTGGTCTTACGTGGAGGTAGCCAAGCCAGCAAGCACCCTAACATCCCCCTGCCCACTCTCTCTGCTGTGCACTCTCCAGCAGGGGAAAGGAGGAGCGATATACACCCTGCAACCTGAAGGCAGCCCTGCGAAGCCCTAAATCCACTCTGACTGGATTTCCTCTCCATCCCTTGGAAAATAAAAATTGCTGAGCGCCTGCTATTTTCCCTGAAACTATGTAGCAGAAATCTTCTCCTGGGCTCTGACCCTGGGAGTTAGCTTTCCGCCCAAAGCACATTTTTACAGCCAAGTTATTTCTGATTCTTTAAAAGCAAAAGCAAAAAAAATGTCTGGAAGAAGAAGGCTCTGTTGTAATGTAATGTCTCAGCAAAAATCCCAGGCCATTGGGCCTGCTCTTGGCTCCTGTCTGGATGATGGGGGGTCTGGAAGATATCTTGAGCAGCATCGGAGTGGGAGGAGCTCAAGGCTCAGGCAGTCCCTGATATTTTAATTATTGCAGAGGCATGGTAGAAAGGGAAGGAGATGATAATGTGATGCTGAAAGGAGAGGAATGCATAGCCAGTTGGAGGAATGGACAATTTATAGCTCTGAATGAACTTGGAAGGACCCCCTAAGCGAGCTGCTATGTGGGGCCTCATAAAAATGCCTTGGGGACCAGCAGTTAGTGTAATGGCTATGTTACTGGACTCCCATGTAGTCGACCGCGGTTTGAGTCGAAGACCCGGAGGCTTAAACTCATACCGGGTGTGTGCGCGTGCGTGCCCAAGATCCTGAGAGGAGAATGGAGGAGAAGGGATCGCGGTGTGGCCATCCCCCAGGGGAGTGATTTCTCGCTTTCTGTCTCTCTGTCTCTGTCTTTCTGGCGAGCGCACGCGCCCTATAAGTAAAAACCTCTAAAAAAAAAACATAGGAAAAAGAAATGCCTTGACTTGAGATCTGTGTGTGCTTGATGTGCGTGAAGGTGTGGGGCTCGTGTTTGTGAGCGTGCCTTTCCAGGTGCACCATCAGGGCAGGAGACGTGTGGGTCTTGCTCGTCCGTGTGTCTCCAGCACGCAGCATGCTTGCTGGAATGTAGCCGGGGCTCGTTAAATGTTAGTCGTCTGGCTATGAGAGTCTGTGCTGGAGCCCCTGTACGTACTGGATAAGCGTGTGTGCTGAGGTCAGAGATGTGTCTGTGCATTTCTGTGCATGGTGCGTGAGAGCGTCCGCTCCCTGAGGACAGGGATTGTGCCTAATGTAGTTACTGTGTACAGCTGCACGTCCACGTGGGTGTCACCGAGTGACTGAGTGTGAGCAAGAGCGTGTGCATAGCGTGTGAGATCGTGTGTGAGAACGAGGGCCTTTGGGCATCTTGGTGCCTAAGCAAGAGCAGGAATATATCTGCATTTGGGAGCGAGTGTACATGCTCGTTTTTGAAGATACGGGAAAGACTGTGTGTGCAGACAGCAACAGGGTAGATGATTAGAAGCAGAAACAACAGAGAAATATCTAGACCTAGCTTCATAAATATGTCAGGGTCCACTCCTGCAGGCTCTGGTCTCTCTGCCAATGGCCCTGGCATATCTGAATTCAAGTCTTAATTGTAGCTACCTTCAGTCATGAACACAGCTTTGATTCAATTATTAGGAAGGACCTGAGGGCAGGAGACTGGACTTTCTGGCACTGAGAAACAAGATTTACTTCTCTGGCCATGACAGACCTTCCAGCTGTCTCCCATCTCCTGTTTACACTTTCAATGCCATTTTCCCCACTCAGTCTCTCCAGGGCTTTGCTGGTGATGACAAGCCTCTAGTGTGGACACAGACCTATAGGCACACTGTCATCGGGTCAGCATCCCCTCCAGATAGCTCCATGCTAGTCCTCTAGTCTCACTCCTTCAGGATCCACCCTGTCCCAGGCCCCTGGTCCCCACAGCACCTGGGCAGGGACCCTGTGATCCTCTCCTTTCTCAAGGTCAGCTCCGTCTCAGGATTGCTCCCCAACAGTAAGGATGATAAATGGCCGTTGTGGCCTGAGACTGGGAGGTGACATTTCTCTAGCCTTCTAAGAATCCCTTGTGTCCCTGCTGTTGATGTCCCGATTTTTTTTTTTTTTTATCATCCTTGCTTCCCGGGGAGCCCAAGGCCCTCTCTGCAAAGGCCATGCATCAATCCTAAGGAAGACAGGTGGGCAGGGGTGGGAGGGGGGGGTGCTAGGGAAATCTAGGGCATCTGTGCAGCAGTTTCCCTTGTGGAGATGTGGAAACCGAGGCACTGTCAGGCACCCTGCCTCCTGCTATCTCCCTCGCCCTATCCTGTTGCTAGTGCATTCCTCTCTGTTCCCTATAGATATAATGTCACTGTGCATTCCGTGTAGCACAAGGGACTTACTAGATGCTCACGTGGTAACGGATGACTCTGAGAAAAGGAGAAAGTGGAGTGTCTAGATGACTCTAAGAATCCCTTGTGTCCCTGCTGTTGATGTCCCGATTTTTTTTTTTTTTTTATCATCCTTGCTTCCCGGGGAGCCCAAGGCCCTCTCTGCAAAGGCCATGCATCAATCCTAAGGAAGACAGGTGGGCAGGGGTGGGAGGGGGAGGTGCTAGGGAAATCTAGGGCATCTGTGCAGCAGTTTCCCTTGTGGAGATGTGGAAACCGAGGCACTGTCAGGCACCCTGCCTCCTGCTATCTCCCTCGCCCTATCCTGTTGCTAGTGCATTCCTCTCTGTTCCCTATAGATATAATGTCACTGTGCATTCCGTGTAGCACAAGGGACTTACTAGATGCTCACGTGGTAACGGATGACTCTGAGAAAAGGAGAAAGTGGAGTGTCTAGATGACTCCCCGCTGCTGGTAAACAGAGCTGCGAGGCAGGCTGGAGGCAGGTGTCTGGTTGTGGTGAGGAGCAGGGGAGCTCAGAGAGGGAGAACCGAAGGCAGAGCAGAAAGGACAAGAGGGTTGGGATAAGCAGGGATAGATGGGGTGATGGGCTGGACTAGTGGGGCAGAGGAGGTGCTGGGAGAGAGCAGTGCTGGGTCTTCACAAGGGAGAACTGGGGTGAGGGAGGTCAGCATGAGGCATATCCAGTGGAACTGTCTGGGGACTCCAAGGCTGGGATCTGGCGCGGAGGCAGAGGTGAAAGCAGAAGGCTAACAGCCTCGTGAGCGAGGTGAGTGGAATAGCAGCAGGGAGGTCTTGCCGCTGGGTGCTGTATGCTGCTGTCTTTCCAGCTGCCTGTCTCTTCCCCAGATCTGAATGGGGGTCAACTCCTTCCTGCAGGCTCTACGAATAGCCACGCCCTATCATCCCCAATAACCTCACATCACCTGGAGGCACACCGGCTGGTGGGACCCTTACACTACGGACTGGGAAGGCACGGAGTCATTAACTGGCTCTTCAGTGCCAGACAGCCGGGAGCTGGAGATCTCGGGTTGTGAGTTAGGCCTATTTCATGAGCATCCACTGTGTGCCAGGTGCTTTTGAGAAACCTGGGTTAGAATCAGGAACTACACAGAATGCTGGCACGAAAGGATCTAATATTCCAGAGGGAAGAAGACCAGTCAGTGAGATGCGTGGAAGAGCCAGTAGAGAAGCTATAGTAGGGTGGTGAGACGGTGGGTGACACAGTGTGGAGGGTACGGATGGAGCCCTGTGGGCAGGTGGCAGGGAGGGCTCCCTGAGGACGTGACACTTGGAATAAGATCTGAGGGCGTATCAAGACTGTGGTGTAGGCAGGAGAGTCCAAGCAGAAGGGAAAAGTGCAACGATCCTGAGATTGGAACAAGCTGAATTCAGGGAGTCGGGAGGTTCCTGACGGAAGGCAAGACTGGGAGAAGATAAGGGAGGGAGGGACTCAATCACACAGGGCCTTGTGTGGGGCTGTGGGGACTGTGGCTTTTATCCCTGCTGTGGCAGGAGCAATGGAAAGGTTTTAAAACAACAGATTGACCTGCCTTGATTCCAGTATAGATAGATCTCTCTAGCTGCTCTGTGGAGAACAGGTTGGAGGTGGGCCAACATGACAGGAAGGAGATAAATTAGGAGATGGATGTCATGGTCCAGGTGAGAGATGACGGTGCCTTGGCCAGGCGGTAGCTGTGAGATGGTGAGAACGGGTCAGATTCGGGATACGTGTTGGAGGTGGAACTGCTAGCACATAGTGATGGATGGATAGTTGGTGTGAAGGACAGGGAGGACTCAGGGTGCCCTGAGTCTGGGTATTAGCAACTGGATGGGTAGATAGATGGTGGGGGCATTTCTGAGGTGGGAAAGGCTCTGACAGAGGCACATATTTGGAGTGAGAAGAGGGCATTTATTTTTCTCTTTCAGTTCGAGATGCCCAATAGAGATCCAAGGGAGATGGCAAGCTGGTAATGGGATGAGAATCCTGGTGGCGTTCAGGAGAGAGGTCTCAGCTGGAGGTAAAATTTGAAGAGCCTTCATTCAAGAAGGTGTGGAAGTTGTGCAACGGGATATGATTATCTGAGAAAAGTGGACACGGAGAGGAAGAGGACTGAAGGAGAGAGTGTGAGGCAGTCTGAGAATGAGAAGAAACTGGCAAAGGAGGCTGAACAGGAACAGCTTGTGCAATTGGGGGCAAACCAAGAGCGCGTTAGACCAGCCGAGGGCTTCAGGAAGGAGACGGGGTCAGCCGTGTCAGATGCCATGGAGAGAGTGGATAAGATGAGGACAGAGACCCGGATGTGGGCTCTGAGATGTTAGGAGGTCAGTGGTGACCTTGGTCAATGCCTTTTCTGGGGAGAGGAAGGGATGAAAGCCTAGGTTGAAGAAAGGCGAGGATGAGTTGGCAGAGACAGGGCTAACTAGCAAACCTGCTCTGATGGGGTGGCAGGAGTACAGATGAACTGAAGGCACTGAGGGGTCAAGGGACACTTACCTTTTTCGTTTTTAACATGTGAAATAGTAAAACATGTTTGTCACTGGGAATGAGCCAAAGAGTGAGAATAGGAAGCATTGCCTAGAAAGGTGCTCGGTGACAGTCAGCTGATAGCTGCAGGGGCCGAGTAAGTGAATGGTTGGGGTTTTTCCAGGTGAGTGTGAAAGAGGAAAAGGGCCAAGGGTATCAAGAGTGCTCGGAAGAGGATGGTTTTTAGGGCTGGCCCCTGAAATAGGGGCTGACTAATGAAGGAACCAAGGTAAATGGCTTGGGAGTCTCCGTGAGTGGAAGAATTGTTGGCGCAGGAGTAGAGTAAGAAGCAGTGAGTCAGACAAGGGGATGCTTGGAATGAAGCTTTCAAGGTGACAATGATGTTGAGGGCCAGGGTGTGGCCATAGGTTGAGGGGAAAGAAGGAAAAGATCTTTGGTGCCAAGAGGATAGACAAATCAAGAGGCCAGGGTGTTAAGCAGTTGTCTGCAGTGATTCTGAAGTTGTTAGGAATGATGGCAGGAATTGCAGAGGGAGACAGTGAACCAAAAGCTCAGGTCATGGCTGAGAATAATCTTTCATTCTTGGAATTTCAAAGTTGTGTAATCGAGTGGTTTTAAATGACTTGTAGGACTTTCAATTCTTATTCAAAGGAAGCTCTTTTTTCTTCAGAGGGTTTTCCCCTAGGGCATGTGCATTCACTGGGGAGAGAGAGACAGAGATAGTGAGAGGGAAAGTGAGAAATCACCCCCTCCAGGGGGGATGGCCTTCTCCTCCACTCTCCTCCTGGGATCTTAAGCATGCACACACACACACGCCCAGCATGATTTCAAGTCATCAGGTCCAGGACTTTAACTGTGGTTGGCCATGTTGGAGTCCAGTGATGTAACCACTATACCATCTGCTGGACCCCAAAGGAAGCATTTTGAGGCAGTTTAGGCAAACAGCAGAGATGGAAGTAGACCTGTTTGGGGGAACTGAGTCCTACCTCTTACGCTACCTTGAGTGAGGTTGAGAGGGCTCCCTGGAACCTTCCATGCACACTGCTAGAAAACCACTGATCGAGCCCAGTGCTCCCTTATTTGACTTCTTCTTCTTCTTTCTTTATTTATTTATTTATTTTTGGAGAGGTTTTTGCTATAGGGCCCGTGTGCTTGCCAGACAGACAGAGAGAGACAGAGAGACAGAAAGCGAGAAATCACCCCCCCCCGGGGGGGATGGTCATGCCGCAATCCCTTCTTCTCCGTTCTCCTCTCAGGATCTTGGGCACGCATGCACACGCGCCCGGCATGAGTTTAAGCCTCCAGGTCCGGGACTCAAACCGTGGTTGACTACGTGGGAGTTCAGCGACATAGCCGTTAGAACAACTGCTGGTCCTTCCTTATTTGACTTCTGAGGAACAAGGGCAGTGCCTATCCAAAGTCATCCTGGTGATCAGGAACAGAGCCAGGAATGCATCCCAAGTGTCCTGTCTCCCACTGACCTGAGACCCATCGCTGCTCCAGACCTGTTTCCTATTCTCTATCATTTTCCCCTAAGGTACTTTAGGTGCTAACTGGTGTTCTAAGCCTGGGACTGACCACAGCATTAGCAGGGAGCTCCTCCCCAGCCTGTCTCTAGGGAGGTTTGTTTCACCCTGTCTGGGCCTTTTTAGAACCACAGAACAGCACTGTCTTGTCATAGCAGCAGACGAGGCTCAGGAGAAAGGTGTGCTGGTTGGCTGAGGGACTCTCCCAGCTACAGGGCTGCCGTTTGTGGACAGACCCGGGGGCAGAATTCACTGCATTCTGGGACTGGGCCACGGCTGGAGTCCTGAAGCCCAGCTGGAGACGGGGTTGAGGCAGGATCCACCTGCAGGCTGGAAGTCCCAGCACCCAGCCTAGGGCTGAGCAGATGGTCCCTGTGTGCCTGAGAGGAGGCAGTCAGATTCCAGGCCGTGGGGCAGACACTGGACTTCAGGAGATTGCTGGTGTCACCACCCAGACTGAGGACTCCAGGTGTGGCCCAGACAGGATGATAGAAGTTCAGGAGGAGGGGTGGGGCAGAGCTGGGGGACTTCCTGAGGCACTGTGGCATACAGGAGCTTTTTATGGGTCCCACTCTGCCTCACTGGTGGTAAGGCTGGTATGGAGGACTCTGTGCTGGGCATGTTCAGCCCAGCCAGTGAAGCCCAAACCTGGGGGGTGTGAAGGCAAAGGGCAGAGTTCAAGGCCAGCCAGGCATCATCTTTCCATGATTTCGAGCCATCCCACCTCACCTGGGATGGAGAAAATAGCATCCATGTCCCTGGGAAGATGCTGGTAAGCCATAAACATTGTCACTGGCTCAGTCAAGTCAGGGCAAAGTCAAAACTCCAAGTACTGGGACCAGCAGTTAGCGTAATGGCTATGTTGCTGGACTCCCATGTAGTGGACCGTGGTTCAAGTCCCAGACCCGGTGGCTTAAACTCACGCTGGGCGCATGTGCATGCGTGCCCAAGATCCCGATAGGAGAATAGGGGAGAAGGGATTGTGGCGTGGACATCCCCCCTGGGGGGTGATTTGTCACTTTCTGTCTCTCTGTCTCTCTCTGTCTGTCTGGCGAGCGCATGTGCCCTATAGCAAAAAAGCCCTCTCAAAAAAAACCAAAAAACAAAAAATAAACAGGGAAACCAAGGCAGAAGGCCAAATGCACCAAGAGAGGCAGGGGGCCCCAGAGCACCCCAGAATGTTCCCTCTGCCGTGACGTCAGCAGGGCTCTGTGTTCCCACACCCTCTCTGAGGAGACGCCGTCCTGGACCAATCCCCTGTCTCAATGAGGCCCTCATCCCTCATTCCTCTCCACGCCTGTCCCTGCTCTTGCTCTGTCTCCCCTCCAAGCACTGATCACCATGCGGCATCTCACAGTGAACATGTTCATTGTTATCGTACCCCTCCCCTCCCCCCGCTAGTCCTGGCAAGGCAGGTCCCCCAGGGCTAGGAGCAGGGTCCCAGAACCAAGGGGCAGCTTAGGGGCAAGCTGGGAGGGTTGTCCTGCCACTCCTCCTCTGCCCTCTTCCACCTCCAGGGCACTCCTGCTTCAGCCCTCAGGAGCTGGTTCTGGTTCCAACAGAGACTCACCCCCCTGTTCTGCTGGGCTCTGGCCCCCTCTGCTCTGGCCACAAGTAGAGGAGGGGCCCGGGCCACTACCATGCTCACCACCCCCCACCCTGCCCCTCGAAACCCCAGGCCGGTTGTATCAAGGCCGATAAGCCTCAGTAAGTGGCTCTAAAGATAATCAATTGTTTTCATTCTGAGTGAAACAACCGGCTCCGAGGAACCTCTATTTAAAAACCACACACATACGCCAGATCCATCTTTTGTTAAATTGTTGCACACGCTGATCTGATTTAACCTGGCAGGTTCAATGTGCTTCCTGCTCAGTGCCAGAGAGGGGGCTGGGACATAGTGGGGCTGGGAAGGGCAGCTGAGCAGGAAGGAGAGGAGGAGGGGAGGATGAAGGACAGAGGACAGGGGCCAAAGGGAGGGAGTCTCGCCTCCCTGTTTCCCCCACCTCTGGGACTCAGGTGAACGCACCTCTCCTGTGTGGGAAATCCTGCTGGACTATTCCCCTGTCCTGGTCTGGTTGGCAGAGATCTCAAACCACAGGATCTAAACCTCTGATACTCCAGAGAAGGAGACAGAGGTTCAGAAAGGATAAGCTGCTTCACGTGAGCCACACAGCACAGTAGTCAGAGTGGAGTCAGACCCAGTATACCAGAGGCACATCTGTTACCCCTTCTATGGCGCTGCTGGAGAATCTTGTCTCTCCCATAAGGCAGAGGCCTTGACAAGGGCAGGGGTAACATTTGTCTCTTTCCCCACACTCTGGGTGCACCCTGAGATGGGCACCCAGGGAACACTGTTAAATTAATAGACAGAAGGGCTCCCTGGAGTCCCCTGAAGATGCAGGGCAGTATGGAACACAAGCCCCAGAGAACAGCTGGACGTTGATCAGAGAACAGCAGACCATCCTCCTGCTCTGACCAGAGCCTGCAGTGGTTCCCAGTTTCGCTCAAAGTAAAAGCTAAAAATTCTTCTAAGGGCCTGCAATGGTGACGTGGCCCCTGCCCACCTTATCTCACCTCCCTGACCTCTTTCAACTCCTCTCCCCATCACCACCTTCCAGCCATATATGCCGTGCACACTCCTCCATTTTACAGGGGAGACCTCCTCCCTTTATCCCCTCACCCCCACCTCCCTACCAGACACTGAAGGCTTAGGGATGTGACACTCAGGGCTTGATGAGAAGACAGCTTGCTGGAGCTGGGAAGCCAGGCAAGGAGCCTGACCGCCTTGGCAGTGGGCAGCAGAGGCGCCTCAGCCCATTCTCCAAGCCCAGGAGTACGTCTCTGGCAGCAGGATCCTCTGATGTCCCCATCCCAGCAGGTCTGGGAGTGAGTGTGAGCAGACCTAGGCCTGGACGTGAGGTGTGGCTGCTGAGGTGGGTCTGCCAGTCATAATACGCTCCAGAAGGGATGCAGGGGGATTGGCAGGGGGTCGGCAGGGTCAGTGATTTTCCTGTGCCCGTCTTGAGAGTGACCGGAGGTGCACTTTTGCAGGAGAGCTGCTGCTGTGCCGTGGGCCCCCTGGGGCTTGGGGCGTCTGGCTGGAGCCCGGAGACCAGGGTTCGTGCCAGTCAGCCTGTCCACGAGGCAGCAGTGGCCCCTGTGCCGCTCCCCAGCTCTCTACTCTGTGCTGGCCTGAGGCATGGACACCGCCATAAATAATAGTAATAACGAGAGAGTCTGTTCCGAGCGAGATAATTTTATGAAATTACATTTTTGAAAAGGTTAATTCTCCCATCTCCCCACTTGTACTTCAATCTGGAAAGGCAAATGTGGATTAATTGGGCCCGTTTCCTCCCCAGCCTCCGCCTGACAAGATGTTTGCTTCAGCGCTGGGCCTTTCCTCCTGGGGAACTGGCGACCTCCCTCATGCCTGCTTGGGGCAGCTGCGGCCCTCCCAGGGGGAGGAGGGCTGCACAGAGCTCCCCCACCTGGGAAGTCCAGGCAGATGAAGGGGCGGACTGCACAAGGCAGGGAGGGTGGGAGAGGTCATGGGGAAGTGGATGTGGGATGGCATGTTGGGGAGCCACAGGGTAGGATGTGGGTGGGAAGACTGGACTGGGGCATCCACCCAGAGGGGGATGATGGGCTCAGATGGCCAGCCAGACAGGGAGGAGCCAGCAGATGTGGTAGGGCCCTCTCTCTGCTCTTCACCCTCCACCATTCCGTTGTTACTGTTCCCTGATGTGGGGAAAGACAGACCCCGAGGAGGAAAGGAGGTTGAGGAAGGAGTGTTCGCTTGGCGCTCTAAGCAAGCATGCTCTACTCCCCACAAGGCCTTCTCATTAGCACCCCAGGGCAATGCTCACCTTATCCCTAGACTCCTCCATGGGCCGGTTGGGCTGGACTGCCTGGATGCCCCCTGGCTCCTCACCCACCTCAGATGCATCTGCTCTGGGTACGTGATCCCTCCGTGTGCTGGGGTGAGGTGAGAAGAGCCTGCAGGGGTGTCAGGAGATCTGCAGTGTCTCCAACCCTGCCTCCGTCCAGCTGCACCACCTCACACAGGCACTGCCCACCCTGGACCTTAGCATTCCCACTCATGAAATGAGATCCCATGAGCTTATTCCAAGTCAACTTTTAGCTCTGACTATGAGATTGAGGCTTAGAGGGAGGGGTGCTTTACTGTCTGGGGCTTGCGTTTTTGGTTTCTGGAGGGAGGTCATCACTGGCTTTCGAATGCACTAAAGTGACAGGGACACAGGCATTGTGATGGAGGCAGGCCGGGTGGGGTGTCCTCCTGCCTCTCTCTGGGGTGCTGTGAGGTATGTGGGGGCAGGGCCTGCACTTGATAAATACCTATGGGAGGAATGGTGTTTACATCGGGCTGTGTGCTTAGTGCTCTGTGAAATACTTCCTCCACCCTGAGAACAGAACACAACTGGACACAATCGATTCAGTCCTTCACCACCACCGCTCGGTGCCGCTGTCAGTTCCCCTCCTTTGGCTTGTGCCTAACATTTCACACTTCCTGGAATGATTCCAAATCCTGGCCATTCCCTAGGCTACCACTCCAAAGCCATGGCGAATCCTGTCTTCAAAGCAGAGGGTGGGGGGAGACTCTATCCCAGGAGCGATTCATTTTCAGACCAGAGGGCCAGAATCACCCCTAATCTGCAGTGAGCATGGGAAGGCAGCATTAAGTCCTCCTGAGAGTTCTGGAGGAGAACTTCCTGGAGGAGGAGAAGACACTGAAGCTGGGAGTTGACAAATGAGATCAGTTTTATACTGTGGGCTATGGAAGTGTCGGTTAATGGACAGAGTGGCAGGCTGCTGCCTAGGGCATGTAGGGGAAGTGGGAGTTGGTTTGTTGTACAGCTGGGACTCAGATTCTGAGAGGACAGTCCAGGAAGGCTTCCTGCAAGAGGTGAGGTTTGGAGGAAAGGCAGGTTTGTTTCCGTGGAGAAGATGCCTGTTTCCCAGAGAGGTGCTGGTCAGGAAAGAGAGGGGCAGATGGAATGACAGGCAGGGTGTGGCCATGGAGGGAACAGGCAGATGGCAGCAGAGGGGGCTCCTGCTACCTGGTAAGTGAGGAAAAGGAAGACTCGGGGCTCCCAGCTCCCCTCCTTAGGGCATAAGTTCCCCTTGACAGGCGCTCTCGCTGTTTATTCCTGTTCAAAGAGCGGGGAAGACCTATTTCCCTCCCAAGAGCCTATTTATTCTACTTTCTCATTTTCCAGTCCAGTGACTTTATGGCTTTTTATCGTTTGACATCATCTTCCCAGCCACAAGAGGAACCATTGCCTCTCCTCAACCCCTGGCCAGGAAGTGTGGGGACCGGGGCCTGCAGCGTGGAGCCCTTGCCCACTCACCAGCACGTGGCCTTGAGCGTGTCTCCAACTCCTTTCAGGGCTGGGATGGTGGCAGGGGTGCAGAGGGCGGGTGACTCTGACTGCTCACCCTCTCTGCCTTGCAGCCCAGGGTCCACAGAGAAGCAGAGTCTGGATGAGAGGCACAGGACACCTCTGGGGGAGGTCCTGAGTCAGAGAGAAGTAGTCGGGGAGGGCGAGGTAGGCTCCCATAGGGCAGTGCAGGACGGGCCTGAGGACTTCCTTTGGTTCGTGCTGACATTTATCTTTTCACACCGACAGTGACCCCCTAGTCCTAGCCATTCCCTCGTCCCACTGCCTTTGGACATGCAGAAGCCCACTGACTTCTGACTATTCTCATTCCTTGGACTTCCAACCTTCCTCCTATTTTCCTTCAGATGTAAAAGGTCACATAACCTTCACAGCTATCGGCCTCCCTTCTCCCATCTTCGTATTATAGAAACAGAAGGACAGGGACCAGCAGTTAGCGCAATAGCTATGTCGCTGGACTCCCATGTAGTCTACCGTGGTTCAAGTTCTGGACGCTGTGGCTTAAAACTCATGCCGGGCGTGTGTGCATACGTGCCCAAGATCCTGAGAGGAGAATGGAGGAGAAGGGATTGCGGCGTGGCCATCCCCCCTGGGGGGTGATTTCTCGCTTTCTGTCTCTCTGTCTCTCTCTGTCTGTCTGGTGAGCGCACACGCCCTATAGCAAAAACCTCTCCAAAAAAAATAAATAAATAAAAATAAAGAAAGAAACAGAAGGACAGACTCCATTGAGTTGCCTGAGATGAGGAAGGCTGCAGGAGGAGCAGGCTGAATGGAGGGCAGGGAAAGCAAGATCGCGTGTATGACCCTGTGAGGTCTGGGGACACTGCTACACATCCCAGCAGTCAGAGAGAAATGGACTGTAAGTCTTGGGCTCCTGGTGAAGCCAGGACTGAAGACATGGACTTGGGGCTCCCCAACATATGACAGTATTTTCTGGTAGTGGAATCAGATGTGTTCCCCTTGGGAATGAGAATAGATAAGGCAGAGAAAGGATCCAGAAAGGCCTGGAGCATGTCGATGTTTTGCTGGAAGAATCAGTCAAAGAGACTGGCTCGGCGGGAAGGGGAGCAGGAACACGTGGCATTTACTGTCTCCGGTGCACATCTAACTTGGTTGGTCCTTAGGGGAAACTTCAGGCCACTTTACACATAGGGCTTGTGTCTTCAGAAAGAACATGCAGTGAGTCAGACGCACAGCCCCAGCTCCTCCCAACCATGTGGTGTTGGACAACTTACTCTGCCCCTCTGAAGCACTCCTCCTCACTCTGCGTGCGGAAGACTCTATAAAACCTATGACACACCTGGCACTAGTAGCCCCTCCGTAAATGTCAGCTCCCCTTCCCACCTCACTCTTCCTAAAATAAAACCGCAGTGTCTTGCATCATCCCAGAAGGAAGTCCTGTAAGCGTTTGAGATATGTCTTTAAATACATTATCTTACACTTGCCCACACCGAATCTCATCTGTCACTTTCCTGCCCACTCACACACACTCTCGTGGGATTTTGTAGCGTATCCCCATTGGCTTGACATTTCGTTCCCCCCAAAAACTTAGTGCCATTAGCACATCTCCAGCTTCCACTGCGGAACTCCCTCTTGCAGATGGTTATTATTCTTGTACAAGACAGCCTCATGCTCACTGTGGGCACCTCTGTTGGCCAGTCCTCACCCACCCACTAAGTCCTCCAATTCTCTGCCCATTTCTAACCCAGGAACACTCCCACTGAGGTACCCTCCTGCCACCCCCCCCCAAAGCCCTCCATGTGCCTAGATGAATCCAACACAAGGCTCTCTACCTGCTGGATTTCCCAAGGAGTCTCTGTGTTCTGTCAGGGCTGGGTGCACCCAGCTCCTCTTACAGTCAAAGTGAATGCATCAGCCCAAGGGTCCCAAGTCTCTTCGAAGATTATTCACATGGGGATTGTATTCCTACTGAGTCAGCTCACCTTCTATGAGCCAAACTCTCTCTCCTCAAACCTCACCATTTCAAGTCCCATCAGCCTGACTCCCACCTCCTGCACATGCACCTTTGGCTTAAGGGCCTTTTCTGCCTGCATGAGCAGGCTCTACTCAGGCAAGCACACAGGCCCAAGTACAGGTGAATGTATGCCCCCGAGCAGCCTTCAACAATGACTGATAGCACCCTCACCCTGCAGGAGGGAGGGATGGCTCTAGCCTCAGGCCCTTCAGCCTCAGCTGCCTTCCAAGGTGACTTGCTCCAGAACATCTTCTTACTGCCTGTGTTCTTATCCCCTCCCCCCCCACACACCCCTCTCCTGGTGTTTTCAGAAACCACCTTCCAAATAAACTATGCACCTTGAATCCTTATCTCTGGTCTCCTACTGGGAGACCTTTAAACCAAGACACTGGGTTGGTTGGCCCATGGTTGGCCCATGATAACCATGTGACCTTGGACTACAGCTCCCCAGAGACACCCCCCAAGTCCAAGAGCAGAGCTGAAAGTCCAGACTTGGGGCATACTCTGCATCAGAACTTGTCTCCAGCCCCGGTCAGTAGCCTGGCCTTGTCCAAGACTTTGGGGCACTAGGCCAGAGAATTCTCCTTTGTGTCAGGACATTTCTGAGTGCTGCTGTCAATGCTGGAAGAGTTTATCTTGTCACTAGCTGCATTGTCTGCTGATTTATCTATGTCCAGGGGAGTGGGGCCCAGCTGCAGACAGCAAACATATTGAGTAAATTCCTAATGAACTGATTACTCAGCTTAGCATTTTAACTGCAGCATTAAGCATCCTCTCACCCTCATAAACATGTTGAACTACTGAAGGGATTATGGCTTCCAGGCTGGCCACTCTGTCACTGGGAAAAATTAATCTCAAGATTTAATCAAAGTCAAAACTACAAACTGCAGCAGGGAAAGGACTTTTTCTCACCATGATGCCCAGGAGAGGGTAGGGAGTTCTTAGATTTCCCTGTCTTGGAAGTGACCTTGAGACATTGTCTTGTCCATCCCCTGTGTCTGGGTCCATGTAGGCCCTTATGGCATGTTGCCAGAAACGTTCTGTAGACTTGACTTGGCAGAAACATTCTGTAGACTTGACCTGGCTCAGAAATGCCCTTTGTCAACTGAAGAGTAAACTCAAGAGGAAGCAGTTTGGTGACCTTTCTCCCTATACAAGGTCAGAGTGCAAATGAGAGTGAACGCGGTGTTCTTGGCTGCCTATGGCCTCTTCTCTGAGTGATTCACTATGACCTTCAGATCCTTATCTGGGGATTCTTCCAGTAGCCTGGACATTTGGACTCTCACCATGTGCTTCCCCAGATCTCTTATCCTGAACTCCATTGGCCTCTGTCTGATCAAGCTAAGGGGTGGACGTGGACGGCAAACCCACCTGGGAACTCTCAACTGAGTGTTCATGTCCATGTGCGAGGACTCCAGAGGTCTGCAAAGGTTACCTGTGTTCTTCTGGAGTGGGGGCAACCAGACGTTGGATTTCATGCCTGTAAGTTCATGGGCTTAGCTTGGATATATGCAGGACTGCCTAAGTGGTGAGCAGCAATGAAAGCAAGTACCTGATGGTGGGTTCCCAGGGACAGATCCCAGAGCGCCTGGGGGTGGAAGGAGGAGCAGGCATAGCTCCCAAAAGCCAAGACCCTTGTCCCTCCAAGTTTTTTTTTTGTTGTTTTTTTTTGAAAGAGAGAGATATTTGCTATAGGAAGCATGCACTCTCACCAGAGAGACATAGAGACAAAAGGCAAGAAATCACTCCCCAGGGGGGATGGCCATGCCACAATCCCTTCTCCTCCATTCTCCTCTTGGGATTTTGGGCACACACACACACATGCCCAGAGTGAGTTTTAAGCTGCCGGTCCGGGACTCGAACTACAGTCGACTACATGGGAGTCCATTGACATAACCATTACACCCTTTGCTGGTCCCCCAAGTCCATTCTTAAGAGACAGTCCTGGGTCAGCAAGGCCTTCACTATTCTAGGTGTCGTCAAAGTCAGGCAGCACAAAACCAGATGGCAGCTCCTCGGCCCCACCGGACTCGC
>NW_006159716.1:3932525-3957908 GCF_000334495.1 Tupaia belangeri chinensis
AAGGTCACTTCCAGGCTGGCCACTCTGTCACTGGGAAAAATTAATCTCAAGATTTAATCAAAGTCAAAACTACAAACTGCAGCAGGGAAAGGACTTTTTCTCACCATGATGCCCAGGAGAGGGTAGGGAGTTCTTAGATTTCCCTGTCTTGGAAGTGACCTTGAGACATTGTCTTGTCCATCCCCTGTGTCTGGGTCCATGTAGGCCCTTATGGCATGTTGCCAGAAACGTTCTGTAGACTTGACTTGGCAGAAACATTCTGTAGACTTGACCTGGCTCAGAAATGCCCTTTGTCAACTGAAGAGTAAACTCAAGAGGAAGCAGTTTGGTGACCTTTCTCCCTATACAAGGTCAGAGTGCAAATGAGAGTGAACGCGGTGTTCTTGGCTGCCTATGGCCTCTTCTCTGAGTGATTCACTATGACCTTCAGATCCTTATCTGGGGATTCTTCCAGTAGCCTGGACATTTGGACTCTCACCATGTGCTTCCCCAGATCTCTTATCCTGAACTCCATTGGCCTCTGTCTGATCAAGCTAAGGGGTGGACGTGGACGGCAAACCCACCTGGGAACTCTCAACTGAGTGTTCATGTCCATGTGCGAGGACTCCAGAGGTCTGCAAAGGTTACCTGTGTTCTTCTGGAGTGGGGGCAACCAGACGTTGGATTTCATGCCTGTAAGTTCATGGGCTTAGCTTGGATATATGCAGGACTGCCTAAGTGGTGAGCAGCAATGAAAGCAAGTACCTGATGGTGGGTTCCCAGGGACAGATCCCAGAGCGCCTGGGGGTGGAAGGAGGAGCAGGCATAGCTCCCAAAAGCCAAGACCCTTGTCCCTCCAAGTTTTTTTTTTGTTGTTTTTTTTTGAAAGAGAGAGATATTTGCTATAGGAAGCATGCACTCTCACCAGAGAGACATAGAGACAAAAGGCAAGAAATCACTCCCCAGGGGGGATGGCCATGCCACAATCCCTTCTCCTCCATTCTCCTCTTGGGATTTTGGGCACACACACACACATGCCCAGAGTGAGTTTTAAGCTGCCGGTCCGGGACTCGAACTACAGTCGACTACATGGGAGTCCATTGACATAACCATTACACCCTTTGCTGGTCCCCCAAGTCCATTCTTAAGAGACAGTCCTGGGTCAGCAAGGCCTTCACTATTCTAGGTGTCGTCAAAGTCAGGCAGCACAAAACCAGATGGCAGCTCCTCGGCCCACCCGGACTGCCCAAGCCAGTGTCTGCTCTTTGATGGGGCTGCCCAGGTGGTCCTGGCATGCATCAGAGTGTGGGGGCACTGGCCTAGCCTTCTAGAGAGGCGGCAGGAATGATGCTCTACAACTCAGAAGGCAGGGGTGGGATTCCATGCGAGAAACCTCCCTCTTCAGTTTGGACCTGCAGTAAACCAGGTGGGGATCAGAGCAGCCAATAGGCAGAAAGAAGGGGAGAAATAACCACAGTAACTGGGCAGAAGCTTCAGAAATGAGAGCATTCAGCCAGCCCTGCCTCCGGACCTGTCACCAGGCTCTGTCAGTGCCCGCCGTCTGCCCTCCCATAAATCCTGGCTCCTGGGATGAAACTCTTTCCTTTTATGTTGGTGCTGCCTCATTGCTGAGGAGAGGTGGTGGGAGGGGCATAGCCAGCCCCTGACCCTCCAGAGCCGGCATCGGCAAGCAAAAAACCCTTCTCTTATCCCTTTGGAAAAGGTTTTCCCAAAGGAGATTGAGAATCTGCCTACCGTGTGTGCTGAGTCAGCCTGGACTCCTGGCAGGAAGAGAGGATAGAGAAGCTATTCTGTCTGAGCCAGGCATGCTGTGGGTGACCTTGAACTTGGAATCAAGGACACTGCCAGGGACTTAGCTGTTCCTCAGAGGCATTTGGGACATAATGGTAGAACCTTTCTCAAAGACTGAGACCTGAGGGGAGAGGGAGGGAAGGAGCCTGTGTCTGCCTCTGTCTCTGAGTGTCCAGGTGCCCTTCTCCTCCCTCTCTTGTGTCCCACATCAGAGAACTGTTGCCCTTCATTTCCTGCCAGTTCTGGGCCTTGGTTTCCCTGGAGATGAAAGGGGATGGCATTGAGAAGCACCGCATGGGGGGTGGTATGACAGTTAAGTGAACGGGCTCATGAAAAACTCAGTGGCACCTAGCACATAGGAAGTGCTTAATAAATGGTGTCCATTGTCATTGTCTTTCTTGCACTCTGATTGGCTTCCTGCCAGAGGTTGGGCAGGACAGGAAACCTTTCTCACCTCCACCTTCCCCAAGAAGCCCTGAGCTCCTAGGGAATGAGTGAACTCCAGGTGGAGACCCTGAGGGTGCCCTCTGCTCTGCCAGCTGCCTTAGCAGGAAAGTCCAGGGAGGAGACAGGAGGGAGGGCAGAGGGGAAGAGGTCAAAGAAAGGAAGTTCAAGGAGCGGGAAGCAGGAGCTGGAAGCACAGAGATGGGAAGGGACTTTGCTTTGGCATCTCCAGTGCATCTGGTCCCCCCAGCAGCCCTTGAGGGTATAAATCTTGTCACCCATTCTGTGGATGAGGAAGGCGGGATTCTAAGAGCTGAAGGTTCTTGCCCAGGGTCAGGCAGCTAGTAAGTGGTTAATCAGTTTTCACAGATTCTTTCTCCTCAACTAGCTGGGTGCCTTCTGGGCTTCAGTAGAAGAAAAGAAAATGCCAAAGGACAGGGGGCCCAGATAACAGAGGGGACAGCAGCTGCTGCAGTGATAGGGAGATTGCAGCGGAGAGGGCACCCTGGTCATGTCCAGTGTCACTAGCAGGCCAGTGCCACTCGGGAGCTCATTACTGTCACTTAAGCCACCTGAACTCTGTATTCCTCTGCAGTCCTCCTCCACCCCACCCTCAATCAGGAGCCAGGAGGAACAAGAAACTGCACCAGGGGCCTGGGGAAGGAGCTGAGCTGTGCAAGACCAGGGTAGAGGAGTGGGCCGGGGAGGGCACAGTGAGGAAGGCTGCAGAGACCCTTGTGGGGGGAGTTGAGTGCTGACTTCAGAGGAGCCAGCAGGTGTCGTCATGGCAACTACAAGCTAGTGACATCTTTGAAAAAGAAAAAGATACCAAGTTAGAAGTTTTTCCTTTAGGCTTTGTTTTGTTTAGATTTTGTTTTGCTTTCTGTCTTTGCACCCTTTGCCAGTAGAGACCCTGGGGAGTGCCAGAGAAGGCTGGGTGAGCAGGTCCCCTGTGATCCTCAGGGCCCCTGGACCTCAGCATCCTTCTCTGCTGCTGACCCATCCGCACTCAGCCTTCAGGCTAGGTCTAGAGAGCCTGGGACCTCTTTGGGGCTTGTCATCTTATCTAGTTCGATACAGGTCTTGCCAAGTGGCCCACAGAGAATCCTCTTCAGACTTGGGTGCACCAGGAGGAGGGAGGGCGTTGCAGGGGCCAAGAAAATTTTTCATGCCATATTCTCCCCAACCCTGCCTAAAAATACCCCCTTATCTACATGGCAAAGAGCACAGGGGATAAAAGTGCAGACCCTGTGGCCTCTCTGTGATGGTTCTCAGGTAGCGTCACTGCTTGGGAGGCTGGAAGCCACATGGGAGACCTGGTTTGGTTCCTGGGCCCACCTGAACATGGTAGGTGAGGTTGCACATGCCAGCAATTCTAGCTAAGTGAGAGGCTGGGCACAGATTAGGGCACGGCAAAACTCTAAATTACCTATCTCTGTCTCTCGCCTTCTTCCTCTTTCCTTCTCTTTCTCCCTCAAAAAATAAATAAATAAATAAATAAAAAAGTACAGACCCTGGGTCACACTGTCTGACTTCACCATCACAACATCCCCTTCTAGCTGCTTGGGCAAGCTCAGTGAATACTCTGTGCCTCAGTTGCCCCATTGTGAAAAGGGACAGTAGTGACATCTAACTCACTGTTATTGGAAAGATTACATGGGGTACCATCCATAAAGTACTTATGTAAAACAGTTTTATGGCTTGGTCAGGTCCAGGGCTCTAAGGTTTGTGAAATCTGCAACCTCAGGGCTGGGGCCTGAGGTTTGGGCTCACTCAACAATAGGCTGAGTGTCTACCTCTCAACTCTGGCCCTAGGCATGGGGATCTCTCAGACCTGGGTGCTGCCTCCTGTTACTCTAATCTCACCCGGGAGCTTCACTGGGTATCTGGAAGGGGGGAGGAGATTGTCTTTCCTTGGGTCTGCCTTCACGGGCCATCCCTGGTCCTGGGTCCACACAATCTCCCTGGGCCTCAGTTTCTTGACAGTTCTCTCCATCTTTGGCCAGAAAAATAAGCAAATTCAAAACAAACTGATTTCAATCCTCAGGGGAGTGAGTACCTGTCTGCACTGATGAGAGAATGGACCAGGACTGCTTTTGAAAAAGTTATTTTCTTCCTTCCAAAACCAAGCCCTCAGCAGTCCTGCTTTCCAGAACAGACCCAGGCACTTGTCAGGGACCCATCAGCCATTGGTGACTCACTCAAATTAGCATTGCACTTACAATTAACGAGTAAGTGCTCTAGAAAGGTTCTCTGTGGTTTTTTTTTTTTTTTTTGAAACCTTCCCTCCAGACATACAGGTGACATTATTTTAGATGCCATCAGAGGTACTGTGAATTTCAGAGTAATTAGGTTTTGCAGTTAAGAGCCCAGTCAGTGGTCTGATATTCCTGCACATCACAAATAATAACGACCACTTAGCAAGTGCTTATGCCTCACCAGGCCTCTCATGAGACATAGCCACGTGTGTTATTGATAATTCCTAATCACTACTCTGCAGGATAGACTGTCTTATTCTGGTTTTGTTTTGTTTTGCTACAGGACACGTGGGCTGGCAGGAGAGAAACAGAATGTGTACACACACACACACACACACACACACACACACACAGAGACAAAGAAAGAAAAAAATGAGAAAGCACCTCCCAAGGGAGATGACCACACTGCAATCCCTTCTCCTCCATTCTGTTCTCAGGATTTGGGGTACACACACACACACACACATACACACACACACACACAATTTGTGTGTTTTTCAAGCTGCTGGGTCCAAAACTCTAACCATGCGGTAGTTTGCCGTATGGGATCCAGCCAGCTGCCTTAACTACCATGCCATCTGGCTGACCCTAGACCATCTTATCGTTTCCAGGGGAGGAATGTGAAATCCAGAGAAGGTAAGGGACTCATTCCAAGCCATGCAGCAAACAGGACAGTCAAGCTTCAGACCTAAGACCACCCAGCACTAAAGCATGATTCCTGGCATTCAGGACAGCCTAGGAGATAGTTGAGAGCTTCAGTTCCTAATGGACAGTAAAATTCCAGCTTCACCAGTGCTAGCTGTGTGAGATCACCTTCTCCACCTCTGTTTCCTCATTGGGAAAACAGGGATAATAATCCTAACTTGGTCCTCTTAAAGACTAAAGGGGTTATATATACAAAGCTCTTAGAACTAAGCCTGGTGTACAGCAAGCACAAAGTTAGGGTCTACTTTTACCCTTTCTACTAAGGCATGCGGCTTCTATGTCAAGTCCTGGAATAAGGGAATAGATCCTCACCTGCATTCAAATATCGGTTCTTAGAAATCCTGGAAAATTTCCTGGGGCCTTCCATGATAGACAGAGGACAGAATATGCTCCAGGCTCCACCGTCAATAAAAGTGTGATCCTGGTATAGTCTTTAGCTTTCTTGGGAGTCAGTGCCTACTACATGTGTTCTGCAGTAAGGGTACATAGCCCCACAGCCTCCAGCTCCAGCCCCCAGCCCCAGGCCAGTCCTGCCACCGACTGGGTTAGATTCTCACTCTGGGTCTTGGCTTCCTTACCTAGAAATTGAGAAACAGTTTAGCAATGCAGATTCAAGAACATGGGCCCCCCTCAGGATGCTGGTGGCAATGCAGATGCTCAGAGCAGGAAGGAGACAATATAGAGACTCCTAGAAATTCCAGAAAAGCTAGAAGGGATCCTGAAAAATTCCTTAGTATAATCCCCATTTACAGATAAGAAAACCGAGTTCCCGATGGGAGGAAGTGGCTTATGGACCTGGAGACAGCACCTATGTGTCCTGTCTCACAGGCTCAAGGTCCTTGACACTGCAGCCACTACCAGCTCAGGACTGTGCAGCCCTGTCCTGGGTGGTGGTTACCATGTGTCAGCTCGAGGAGCTAGAATCTTCTCAAGGGTGCTTTGGCACAGAGATTGAGAGAGACACATTTTCTGTGAGTTGTGATGAAGATGATGACGATGACTGTAATGTATTAGGTGCGATGGAGCAAACATTGTCGTAAGAGCTTTACGTTCATTTAATCTCCTGAGACAAGCACCATGATCTCTCTTTACAATGAGAAAATGAGGCACAGAGAAGTTAAGCAATTTGCCTAACATTTCCCAGCTGGTAAGGGAAGGAGCTTGGTTTTTATCCAGAATTTCCCAGCCTGCCCGGCAACTATTCATCTATACTTTGGAGTCAAATTTTTCTACATTTCTAGACCCTGGGAGTCCAGGGAAGGAAATGGGACCAGATTTGGTTCAGGTGAACTCTTTTAGTATATTTGTGGAGCCCCACTCTGTGATCAGCTGGACAGCAAAAAACAGTGGCTGGTTCCAAATGAAATGCATCAACATAAATCATTTTTAGGGGGACTGACATTGGTGCAGCAGTGAAATGCGACCCTCCGTGAGGCTGAGCTATGTGATAGAGTTCCGGGTTTACATCTGGAGACTTCCCTGAGCACACCTGGCATGTGGGAGTCCCTGATCCAGGGCTGGCTGAAAATGGGGGTGTATTGTAGCTTCAAGGACCTATTGAGGGTTCTGTCTCTCTGTCTCTCTGACACTCTTGCTTGTGGCAGAAATAAACTTTAAAAATAAATGTATTAACTCATTTTAGAATGGAGTATGTGCACATACATATATGCACCCCCCCACACACACTCTCTCTCTCTCTCTCTCTCTCTCTCTCTCACACACACACACACACACACACACACACACACGTGTATTGGAAAGGGCTGAGAGCCTGGTCCTGCATCCAGAACCCCAGAGCCCTTGGCTACATCCTGGCCCAGCCACTGAGCAGCCTTGAATTGCTCAGCAGGTTGATTCACCTGCCCTGTGAGGATGGAGCTGAACCCCTGTTGTTCTCACTCACAAATGAATGGATTATTCCTTCGTTGCTGCTTTCTAGCTGTGTGACTGTGGGCAAGATACTCAATCCCTCTGTTGCTTAGTGCCCCTCACTGTTCCTACCTCACAGGGCTGTTGGCAAGGATTAGATGAACTGATATGAGTAAAGGACTTAGAGCTTGGCACAGAGTAAATATATACAAATATTTCCCATGGCGGTGGTGACAATGGAGACAATAGTATTACTGCATATTTTTATTATTAAAATGGGCCTCTTGGGACCAGCAGATGGCATAATGGTTACGTCGTTACACTCCCACAGAGCCAGCCGATCATGGCTTGAGTCCCAGCCCAGAGGCTTTAAAACTCACACCGGATGTGTGTGTGTGCATGCCCAAAATCCCAATGGAGAAGGGATTGCAGCATGACCATGCTCCCGGTGGGGGTGGAGTGATTTCTCACTTTCTCTTTGTCTCTCCAGTGAGCACATGCACCTTATAGAAAAAATCTCTCTTAAAAAAAGGGCCTATAATAACACCTACCTCATAGAGTTATCCTGAGGACCAAATCAGAGAATAGCACAGAGTGGGCTCAGACCCCAACTCAGGGGTCTGGGAGAGGAGAAGGAAGCGTGGCAGGGCACAGGGATACCCAGTCACTCTATCCAATGAGAAGAGAATGGTGGCAGGACCCATAGCAGGCAGGACATCTTGTCCCCTCATCTCAGCTTATCCCCGTGGCTTCCCACCCTGATACTGTCACTCCGCTCATGTGACCCAAACTGTCTCTTTAATTATCACACGGAGGAGGAGAAGGCGCAGCAGGTTCACCGTATTCACGGTTTGCTGCGTCTGTGTTACATCCCATGTGCATGTAAACAACATCTTGGCATTGTCTGATAAATTAAACATCTCTCCTTCGCAGGCTCGGAGAAGAGCATCAAGTCTCTAAAGAGGGACGTAGTGACTCACTGCCATGGTCGCGAAAGAGCTTAGCACGGAGCTCTTTGAACAAAATGCTCTTGAAGGAGCAGGGAGCGGAGAGTGCGGGCTCCAGCCGAGGGTGTCTCTACTGGCAGGAGATGACAGGACAGGAAGTACCTAAAGCTGGCTGCTAGATGAGGTTGGGGAGTTAGTTGTTGCAGAGAAAATGGAGCTAATTCTCACCCACCTGTGCAACGCCTGGGTAGGAAGACCAGGGGATGCTCAGAAAACATACTCCATCCCACCCTTCACCTTTATTTGGTCCCACTACAAGCCTCCTTGCCACAGCCCCCTACTATATCCTCACAGAAAGAATCTGACTTGAGCCAGCCTGTGGCCAGGGGATTAAGGAGCTCAGTCCCACGTAGCCAATCATAAGGTTTGAGTCCCAGACCTAGAAGCTTGAGAAACATGCTGGGAGAATGTGCATGCATGCCCAAAATCTCTAAAGGAAGGAGAAATGGAGGAGAGGGGATTGTAGCATGGCCATTCCCATGGACGGCTTTCTTGCTTTCCCTCTGACTCTGCCTCTCTCTGATGAGCCTATGTGCCCTCTGGCAAAACTGAAAAACAGAGAGAGAGAAAGAACGAACCTGACTTAAGACTCAGCTCAGTCATGCACTGACTGTGGGACCTGGCAAAAGACACCTAACCTAGCGGGAGTCCTCCCTGAGCACACCTGGGCTTCGGTTTTCAATGAGTCCACAGACAATAGAGAGAATCTTGTTGGAGGCAGAAAGTCAGGTCCCACCATCCCTTGATGTTCCCATCAACTCTCAGAGTCATGAGCCTCTTCCCAGCCAGACTTCAAGGAAATCCTTGACTCAGAAAATGAGCCAAAACAAAGACATCCTGACACTTCTGTTTAGGAAACCCACCCGCTTAGTGCTTTTCCACGCTCCACATCAGACTTGCCTGAGGAGCCTTTCAAAAGACTCCCAGCAATACTGACACCAGGTCCTATTCCTGGGAATTCTGATGTAATTGTCTGTTGGGAACCAGGCATTGGAAAAGCTCCCCCTAAGTCTGATGTACAGAGCTGAGGGCCACTGACATAAATCGTTCACTCTCTGATCAATAATCAAGAGTGGAAGGTGATTTTGACTAAGGACAAGGGCAGGGAGAGATGCTGGGAACCACCCTTCTAGGCCATTGTGTACCCAGGCAGTGAAAGAGGACGCTTTCCCTGACGACTTCCCAGTGAGTGTGGGCTGGGGCTAGGGCAGAAGATGTCCACTGGGCACCAACATCCTGAGGCCTGTTCTGGGCTGGGGCTGGGTCCTGCTGTCCAGGAGCCCCTGTGAGATAGGGGAAAGCCATATACAGCCATGATAAGGGGTCAGTGTGATCCTCTTCCAGTAGGGCATGTGCTGGGAATTGAGGGAAGTGGGCAGTAGAGAGATGGACTCTGTCTGGAAAGGCAAAGGAGGGCTTCTACAGGCCAGGAGCCTTGATCCAAAGCTTCGAAGGACGCACACAGGTTTGCCAGGTGGAAAGCAGGGGATGGGAAACAGCCAGCACGTCAGCGCTTCTGGCCAAGGAGCTGCCTGAGCGCTTTGGCATGTAGGGATTTCCCTGTTGCCTGGCTCTGTACCACCTGTTGTTGGTGGTGTGAGTGGGAGGGTGTATGCATGCAGAAGAGCACAATCGTACCCTTAAGACTTACAGTGAGGCTGGAAGATGGTGAGCACACACACCCTACAGCAAACTAAGGTGGTGGGGGGAAGGTTTGTGTTAGATGATTATCCCAATTGCAGACTAATATAAGTGTCCCAAGTCTGTTTGAGGTGGGTTGTTCAAACTATGACATTTAAGAAGTTAGGTGCATTCAATGCTTTTTTTTTTTTTTCCTCTAGGGCACATGCACTCTCTGGAGCGAGACAGAGAAAAGTAGAGAGAGAGGTAAGATGAGAAGTCAACCTCCAAGGGGATGGCAATGCCACCATCCCTTCTCCTCCAATATTCTTTCAGGATTTTGGGCCTGCACACACACATGCCCAGTGTGATTTTCAAGCCTCTGGATTCGGGACATGTAGGGGTCCGTCGGACATGTAGGGGTCCAGCACCTTAGCCACCATGCCACCTGCTGGTCCCAAGTGTATTTTTAACTTACAGAATTGTCAACTTACTGTGGGTTGATCAGATGTAACCCCATTGTAAGTCAAGTAGCCGCTGTACTTTTTTCTCCTATCTTCCCAGTGAAGCAAAAGTCTCCCAGTCTCCAATGCCGATAAAACCTTTTGTGGGCACAGCCTATAGAAGACCTCTGTGCACTCTCCTCTCCTCTTCACGACACCCCACCAGCCCCTTGAAGCTCAGGAGCCCATTTATCTCTTCCTGCTTTGCCTGTACATGGAGTTGAGCATCACAAAGGGGCCAGTGTGTGAGCAGAGCCCAGACTACACATGTCTGTGAGCCGAGTGGATCTCTCCAGGCAGTCCCCCAGGTCCTTCCTTTCCCACTTCCCCTCCAGGGACCCCAGCAGGCTGGCATCCATCTCTATTCCCTACAATGCTCTTGGGGTCCGGCTGCCATCTCTGAGTAGAACAGCTTTATCGGTCGGCCCGTATCGTGTCTGGGTAGTTCAAATGCAGTCTCAGCGCTGCTGGCTGCCCTGTGGCTGGCTTGTTATGGAGGCTGGGTCCCTATATTCGGGGGCCACACTGATCTCTAATGACCTCTGGTGTCTCCTCTTATTGTATGGGGTGCTCTATGGCTGTTTGCTCACGAAGCCCCAGTCTCTGGCGACCATGAGAGTGAGTGTGGCTGGGATCATCTCTGCAGGACCCACCATCTTCTTGAGATGGCTGAGCTGGTGCGATCTTCATCATCCTCATCACCCTCAAAGACCCGGCAGAGCACAGGGGATTCTCATCCTCTCTCTCTCTTTTAAATATTTTATTTGCACTTCATTCTTATTTACTTTTTAAATTTTGCTTGTGTGCATTTGCTCACTTGAGAGAGACAAAGAGAGAGGGAAAATGAGAATTAAGTCCCCCCCCCCCAGAGGGAGAATTGCTATGTTGCAATCCCTTCTCTCCAATGCTCTTAGGATTTGGGGCACACACACACACACACACACACACACACACACGGTGTAATTTTCAAGCCTCCAGATCCAGGATTTGAACTGTGCGGTCAGCCATGTGGGATCCAGCTGCCTTAGCCTCCATTCCATCTGCTGGCCCCATTCTCTCTTTTCAAGAAACAGAAGCCAGGGACAAGAGTATGTAGTGGTTGAACAGTACCCATAAATGAGACGTCCACCCAGAGCCTCAGAATGTTAAGCCATTAAGTTTCTTGAAATTAAATCATACTGGATTAAAGTGGGCTGTGAATCTGATCGTAGCATTCTTAGACTGAAAAAGGAAAAATGCAGAGAGGCGTAGGGAAGACAGCCCTTTTTGTGAAGACAGAGGCAGAGATTCGAGTGATCCAGATGCAAGCCAAGGATTTCAGGGAGCCACTAGAAGCCGGAAGGGACAGAGAAAGCATTTTCCCTAAAGCCTTCAGAGGGAATAAGGCCTTGCCAACAGATTGGCTTCAGACTTCTGACCTCCAGAACTGTGAAGGAATTCATTTTTCTAGTTTAGTCACCACAGCTGTGGCAATTTGTTCCTAGGGCTGCCGCCAAAAAGAACTGCTACAGGGGCCAGCAGATGGCATAGTGGTTACATCGCTGGATTCCTACATGGCTGACCGTGATTAGAGTCCCAGACCCAGTGGCTTGAAAATCACGCCAAGCACGCGTGCGTGCATGCCCAAGATCCCAGGATGAGAATGGAAGAGAAGGGATTGGGTGTGACCATTCCCCTGGGGCTTATTTCTCACTTTTCCTCTCACTGTCTCTGGCTCTCTCCCCAGTGTGTGCACACACCCTAAAGGCAAACATCTCTAAAAAAAATAATAATAATACAACTGCTACAGAGGGCTTGCAACTTACCTGAAAAGGCCTGGATCTCCTCTCCCTAGTATAGTGGTTTCTCTCAGTGCACCCACCTGTTGGCCACTCTGCAAGCCCTGTGTCTAAAGTAACCACCCTAAAACCATCTTGCATTTATCATGGGCCCACTGTGCACTGGGAATATGCAAGTGCATCCCGGTAAGCCAGGAGGGCAGTGTGAGAGAGTGTGTAATAGCAATCGAAGGGATGGCAGACTCAGACTTTCTAGTCGTGTATCCCTGGGCATCTGGGGCAGATGGCTGACCACTCTGTCTCAGTTTCCTTATCAGTTAGATGGACTGATTATTGTGACACCCACCTTCTGGGTTGGTGTAAAGACTGAAATGAATTCACGTATATGCCACCCTGAAAACCATGCTGGTACTCTGCAAGTATCGGCCGTTACTACTTCCCCATGGCGGGCTGTGTCACTTTCCTAACACAGCTAAAAGGTGGCAGCGAACCCCAGTTTTCCAGACTTGGAAGCAGGGGCATTTTCTGGTCTAATACACTGTCTCCTTGTCAGATGCTTCCTGGAGCTGTAACACTTAGGCCCAGAATTACCCAAGATACTTCACAGACCATCTGGCCAAGGCGTGGCCGCTGAGGGTTGCTTACTAGTTTAAAACCATCACTCCTGGCCACCACCCAGTAGAGGGCTGGGCCCTGGAGCTTGGCTGGGGCCCGGAAGGTCACCTTTCTTGGGGAGAAGGAAACTAGAGGAGGAGATCTGGAGACATGGGCTAGGAAGGGGGCTGAGCTCCAAGGGGCAGGGAAGAGCCAAGTGTCCTCGTGGCACAGGGAGGACCTCTGTCCTATTTGCTAGCAAGACTCATTTCTGCTAGAGAGACAGGGGTTTAAAGATTAGCTGGCAGATGCAGCCCAGAGTGAACGAAGGATGTGAACACCAGAGTGGGAGAGACAGGAGATTACAAGCCAAGGAGACTCACATTCATGGGAAATTTAGAGCTCGTGAAAATGAGGTTTGGGGAATGACATGGCTCAGACCTGTTGGCCTGCCAAGGGGTGGTAGCCACAGGCAGGAGAGAAGCCGGCCAAGGGGAAAAATGATATCAGCATGCCAAGTGACACTCAGAATCATGACACACCCAGGGCTGCTTGCAGGATTGTCCTGGAACTGCAGGACAGAGCCTCTGGAGCAGTCGGTGAGCACTCCCAGTATCAGTGAATCTGGATGCCATACCGGAGAGACGGGCGCTGGGCAGGCTGTTTCCAAAGGTCACTGACAGGACCCTGGAAATCCTTATTAGGCTGAAAATGACCACAGTGGCCCCTCTCCCCCAGTACCCCAAGTTCTCCCACTCTGCTGAGTCACTGCAGTGGCCAACAAACCTGGGCCTTCAGAGGCCTGCTTGGCCAGGAGAAAAGTGGAAAGTTCAGGCAAGCAGTTGTTTGCTTTGTGGTGCAGAAATAAATCTCCAGATTCCTAGGGGTTTTGTTTTTTGGTGTTTTATTTATTTTTTTTCTTCCCCAAAAACCTGCCTGCTACAGCCCTGTGTTGATAGAATCGACCAGTTGTTTTGACCTGCAGACACCCACTCAGCCCTGGGGAGGAAACCAAACAACAAAAGCTGAAGGAGCTGAAGGGAGGGCAGAGGGAAGATGAGAAGCAGAGACCGACAGAGGGAACGGGGGAGAGGTGGAGAAGAATTCAAGATTTTTATAACTACAGCCTGATTTTCTTTCTCTTTTATGCACTCACACATACACACTCAGGGAAGCTTAAGCGAATATGGGGTTGAGGCACCTGTTTGTTTTGGGTAATTCACATTACTGGGTCCCCACCATATGCCCTCCAGCATATGGGATACCTGGGGTGTGAATACGTGGCCCTTGGTGCCTCTGAGCATTTGGATACCATCTCGGGAGGCCTGCCTTGCAGGATGGGGTTTTCTGTTCACCCTCTCCCTCTGCATTGCCATTGTCTGGCTGTGGGTGTGCGATGACCCATCTTGGAGAAATACTTCCTGGTTGGCTTGGAGGATGGATACTGGCCCAGGAGGCCTTTCAGGTTGTGTCACCTGAGTGCCTCGTCTTAGTAGTACCGACGACAGTTAACAGTTTGCCTAGTACCTGCAATATTATCTCCTCCCACCTCCACCACAGCCCTTTAGAGGGGCTCTTTTCACAGCACTGGAGTCGGGGCAATGCCCAAGGTCACTCTGCTCATCAATAGCAGAGCAGGGATTTGAGCCTGGGCCAGCTGGCTCCAGGGCCCCTGCTGGCAATTCCATACCACACCACCTCTCCATGGCCATACGGAGAGCTTTCAGCAGTCAGCATGATGCTTCACTAAGCTCCCTATGATTCATCCTTGAATCACAGAACCAGCCTTCTCTTGAACACACCCAGTGACAGCCTTCTCATTACTTTGCCAAGAGATCAAACCTATCCTCCAACAGGTCGACTTGTAGAAAAGTCATTTGGGGGCCAGCAGGTGGTGTGGTAGTGAGGCCATACTGCAATCCCTTCTCCATTCTCCTGGGATTTTGGACAAGCATGCACATGTGCCCCATGTGATTTCCATGCTGCCAGGTCAGGATTTGAACCACGGTGTGGGAGTCCAGCACCTTACCCACTATGCAACTGTTGGCTTCTCTCTTTGCTTTGGGTTACAGTGGGCCTTCCCAGAATAATCCAGCATAATCTCTACCTCAACATCAGCTAGTCAACACCCTTAGTTACACCTTGTGGCCTTCTTTCCCATAGCCATAGATCCCAACATAGTCACTGGCCCTGGGGATTAGGACATGGATATCTCTGAGAGGTCATTCTGCCTACCACAGGAAGTCGTATAGATCTTGCCTCAGAGCTGTCCCACCCAAGGAGTACTTATCTACTAGCTCCTTTCTGAGATTGGTGAGGTGGGGCTGGGGAGGAGGTAACTCAGTATTTCCCACCTGTCTGGCTCAGCCCACTGAGCTCCTGGAGCCAGAGAAAATCTGTAGGAAGAGTGGTAGATGTGTAGGACTAAGGAAGTTCAATAAGGACAGGGAACCAACAGAGCCTGCTCCAATTTATTAATCTATTTATTTAAGTCCTTGTTTAGGCCAGGTCTAACTGGGTTCCAGTGAAAAATGATGGAAAAACAAAAACAAAAAACACCAGTTCATGTTCTGGAGTGTTCCACAATGTAGTGGAGGGGCAGACACAGATGAGATTATCTTAAAAATGTGGCCAGGCCTGGTGGCACAGTTGGTAATGAATTGAACTATGGTGCTGGAAGCTGCAAGGCTGAGTGCAAATTCAGATTTTCAGGTTGGCTTGGAAATATGCTGGGTGCATGTATGCACCCAAGATCCTGGCAAACTAGAGGACTGGGAGAGGGGATTGCAGCATCACGAGGCCCTGCATAGGGTTTTCTCTCTCTCATACATGTGCACATGATTGCTACCATGAATTAAAAAGAAATTAACTTACAAAAATTATAATGCAATGTGGTAAGCACAGAGGGATAGAGACCTGAGCTGGGTGCTGGTAGAACACCTAGCCTGGAATGGAGATAAGGGAGTAGATCAGAGGAGGCCATCTGCTGGTCTGAAGGCTAAGTTAACACTAAAGAACGCTAGGAATCAGCCAGGCAGCAGGGGTAGGTCATTGTTCCAGGTGGAGAGGATGGCATGACACTCACCAAGGACACCTGGCTAAAAATTTATAGGGTGCATGCAGAGAGCATGGAGTGGAAGAAGAGGCCTCACTTTGAACACTGGATGTGGAAAGATGGAGAGTCCTCTGGAGAGCTAGGCAGGGATGTGGCTATGGGACACCGACCCATGGGAAGACATTCCAACACCATCTTACCAGAGGGAGGCCATTGAAGGAATGTGGCTAGATTAGTGTGGTTGATAGGTGCCGCTGCCCACTGTGTAGAAAATAGATATGAAAACCAGAAGCAGGGGAGATTAGTCAGGAGCTATTACAGTTATTAGTCAGGTCCAGGGAAGAGACAAAAAGCCTCCCAATTAGGGTTCTGGCAGCAGAGGTAGAGAGGCATCTGTCTATACTCCAAAGCCAGCTCTATTTGGAGATAATGTACTATCATATTACTTAGGACAAGGTATGACTTTGAGTGACAGAAAAATCCAAATTGGACAATGGACGTTTATTTTTATCCTACGTAAAAACTCAAGCCAGGCAAGACAGGCTCCTTCCACCTATTGCTTCACCAGGCATATCCTCCATTCTCAAACTCACGTCACGTCATGATTCAAGATGGCCACTGCAACTCCAGAGATCCATCCCATTCACTTCCTAGCCTGCAGCAAGGAGAAGGAAAGGGCCAACCCTCCCTTCCAGGACAAGTTCCAGAAGTGGCCCGCGCATCTACACTTACATTCCATTGCCAGAACTTGTCACAGGGCCACACGGAGTTGCAAGGGAGGCTGGGAAATGGGATCTTCTTCCGGGAAGCCATGTGCTCAGCCACAGTTCTGTTACTACAAGAGGGTACAGTGTCCTGATGAGGCCATGGTGGGCCTGGGCATCGTGACCAGGTGAACCTCACTTCTGCTATTTGTTACCTTGGGCACCTCCTCTGAGCCTATTGCCCTGAACTATAAGTGGAGATGCAGGACTGTCCTGAGGATTCGGTGAGATAATTGACAAAAAGTGCTGTGTACACTGTAAAGTGCTGTCACTTGTGAGGTCTTGTGACTGTGGTTGTATGTACTGTGACCCCACTGATAAGCCATGATTGCTTCACAAGGACTAAATAAATGAGTGATACAGATGCTAGACTTCCCAGGGGTCAGAAAAATAGGGGAGTACAGCTTGATGGTGGCAGAGCCTCTCCCAAGCAGAGGGCTTAGGAGGGGAGGCTGGGAATCAAGTATTGGTCACCTGAGGGTTTCTTGCAATGGTGTCCACATGCCTCTGGAAGAGATATCCTCAGTCAACGTCGGTAGGGGATACCTCAAATCTTTCAAGAGAGTATGGAAGGATATCTGCAGCCTCTTTGTAATCCACCCAGTCTTGCCAGTCATCTTCCCAGGTTCTCCATTCCTCGGAGCCCTTTGAAGTTTCTGCCCTTGGACCAGGTCAAGGCTGAGAACCGGAATGCAGGACAACCATTTTCAGATTCATTGTCTAGGCCCTCTGTGTCTCTTGATTGCAAATGAAATCATTTCTTGGTTTTAGCTGAGGTGCCCTCAGTTCTTTAGAGTAATTACTGCTCTATCAGTAAACGGAAAGGTTTTAATTTCACAAGGGTATGTGCAAATTGCACGTTTTGCATTTGCTCAGCTTTAATCAATACTGTAACAGAATGAAGAGGTCCCGGCAAGACTTGTGATCTTACCTAAGCTAATAAAAAATGAGCCTACATAACTACAAACGGGACCTCCGCTAATGCTTTTGTAGAGAGCTGATGACCACATTTTTCTGTCTTGTAGCAAATTTTCTCTAGTTCATTCAGGTAGTAACTAATAGAGTGTGTGTTTTTTGGAGGAGGGTCCCATCTATCAATGCTACTACAGTTGAAGAGCCTGTGTCATCTTCATTCGTGTCACACAAATTACATATAAAATTTCAGCCTCAGATCCTATAATCACCATCCCTTCTCCTGCTTTATTTTTCTCCTTAGCACGTGCAACTTTATTTGTTTTTCTCATTTATTCTCTGTCTCCCCAAACTAGGAAATAGTTTCTCCTGAAAGCAGAAATTTTTCTTTGAATTGCCAGAGGATGTGTGCATTCACCACAGGGAGACAGAGACAGAGAGACAGAGGGAGGGAAGGAGAAAGCACTCCTGTATGAGGCATAGTCACACCACAATCCTCTCTCTTCTATTTCTTTATCCTATTGGGATGTGGGATATGCACACACATGTGCTTGGTGTGTTTCTCAAGCCACTAGAGCTGACGTTCAAACTTCAGTTGGCCATGTGGGATCTGGGGCCCTTAATCACTATGCTAAGGGGTTGGCCCCAGAAGAAAATGTTCTTGTGGTCTATTTTATTCATGGCTGTATCAAGAGGTCTAGTAGCAGTGCCTGGAATGTAACAATGCTCAAAAAATACTTGCTAAGGATCCAGGTGGTGGCACAGTGATACTGTAACTGGACCCAGGGTTTCCAGACCTCCCTGAGAATGCCAGGCAGGTACGCATGTGCTTGTGATCCAGGTTAGCTGAGTCTCTGGATGCATTGCCACATGGAGGCCCTGTGGGGAGCGCCTGTCTCTCTGTCTGTGTGTGCGCACATTGCTCTGTCATGGAAGAAATAAATAAATAAACTTAAAAAAATTATTCCCCACAGGGGTGACATCACCTGGTACAATCGTGTGACATGTAGTGTGTATAATTTCTGATAATCACTTTCTTGGTTCTAAAGTTCTGTGTTTCCAGAGATTTGGTATGTGGTGTTTGCTTCCTGAATGCCAGGCTGCTTGATTAGATAAATGGACGAATCACATGTCACGTTACAGTGGTAGAAAATAATGTCATTTTGTCTAATAACCTACCCTCTTCCCTAGCTGTTCCACAAACCCAGCTGGCCAGAAGGCAGGAGGCATGGAGAACGAGCATATATTCTGTGCCCTTATCTCTCTAGTGCATGGCCAATTTTAAAAATAGCATTTAATGACCATTGCATAAAGATGTCACTGCATCAGCTCTGTCCCCAAGCGGCTGGAAGATTGTGAAACTCCCTCATCACTGTGTGGTGATCCATCCCAGAGGTCACAGAGGGGGCTTCCTGGGACAGCTCACCTATTTATTTGTAACCCAGCTTCCTGGATAGTGTATTCTGCTAAATACACCTCTTCCTTATAGGCCTCTTCTATGGTAATTCTCTTGCTACACAAGCCAGACAATTAGAGGTAATTGGGATAATCGGCATTTATTATGGTAATTTGCATTTCTACAGCAGGCAGCACAGAACTTACTACCCAGCTTGGGAACGTGCCTTTTGGATCTGGGCTGAATCCATCTCTCCATTCTAATGCACATTTCAGATCCCAAAGGATTGGCCCCTCTTCTGTTCATAGAAGGTCTATAGAACTAGAGGAGGTGTGAGTCTTACTAACCAATCAGAGAAGAGTATGCAAAGTAGGGCCTGAGATTAGGAAAGCATTTCTTCCATCATCTGGAACCTGTGGAAGAGTTTACCACCTGGAAGTGACCCTAGGTCTGCGATCAGACCTCTGGTGACTGATTTTTCACTACGTTGACCAGATGTTTGATTTAATTGACAGAATTGTTGTGCTGCCTTAGCTAAGTAACTCAAAACTCAGACCTGCTGTTGGCAGGAATCTCAGCAAGGGAGCTGTGTGTGGAGGCCTCACGAGCCCATAGAGGGGTTTTCTGAACTTGCTCACTACCACCCTCTCTGGCATGGACATGTCTATTGTGCCCAACTTTATGGGCCTGCTCTGTCCCACATGAATGAGGGCAGTGTTGCACAGAGGTTGTAAATGTTAGCTCTCAACTGCATCTCCCTAGGTTTGAATCTCTTTCCCACCAAACATTAGCTAGGTGACCATCACTCAGTGACTTAACCTGTTTGTGCTCTTTGTTAAAGTGGAAATAATAACAGGACCTGACTTGTACAGTTGACATAAGAATAAAGTGGAATATCACATATGAAGTGATTAGGTCCCTTGCTGAATGCTGGAGAAAAATGCTAGATATTCGCATTAAAATATCCTTCCTCCGATCATTCAACAAGCCTTCGCTCTGTGTCTTCACCAACCTATCTACAAGGTATCAAGTGTATCAAAAAAGGCACACATGAAGGTGCTTTGGGATTTGGAGAAAGGCACAATTGATGTAGTTGTGAGGCCCATGCAGGTTTTTCAAGGGTAAAAGAACACATTTGTTCTGAAAGACTGATAGGCTTGGAACCTGCAGAGATGAGTAGAAAACTGGAAAGGGTGAGGTGTGCATGAAGAGAATGCATGGCAAAGGGCACATGTTTGTATCTATACTTGAAATATCTCTATTTATTGTAAAAAAAAGATAGTGTTTACAATTTACCTGTAACTTGCGAGGGAGTTATATATCACACACAGCCTTCTAGAGTCTCTTACTCTATTTTGTCACCCTCTGGGTGAGGAGACCCAAGGAACACATCATCCCCTGCACTGGTGGTCCCTCTGGTTTAATAGCCCCATCTTTGATTTTGTTGAAAAAATGGTGGCCATGTTGGAAAGACAACTTTCTTGGTTTATTTGGAACAATGAAGAGAGTTAGATAGAGGAGCCCATAGATCACTAGATACTTCAGGGCCTGCCCCCTCCTCCCCCCAATCTGCCAGCCTACTAGCTTTCATTCTTAGATAAGACAGAGATCTTTAACTTACAAGAAAGATTTTTTTGTTGTTGCTGCTATTGGTTGCCATGGATTATTAGAAAATATGAGAAATTAGCTAAAACATTTGCTGCATTATCTTTTCATTGGGTGTATTGGTTAGGGTAAAAATGAAGTTACCGTAACAAAGAGTCCCAAATGAGAGTGGCTTAACTAAGTCTATTTATTATTATTATTATTATTATTATTATTATTTGGAGAGGTTTTTGCTATAGGGCGCATGCACTCGCCAGACAGACAGAGAGAGACAGAGAGACAGAAAGACAGAAATCACCCCCCAGGGGGGATGGTCACGCCGCAATCCCTTCTCCTCCATTCTCCTCTCGGGATCTTGGGCATGCACACACATGTGCCCGGTGTGAGTTCTAAGCCACTGGGTCTGGGATGTGAACCGTGGTCGATTACGTGGGAGTCCAGTGACATAGCCATTACGCTAACTGCTGGTTCCCTAACTAAGTCTATTTTGCTCTCACAGAGCAATCTAGCTGGTTCAGGCTGGTGGGGAAGCTGTACCCAACAAAGTCAGTCAGACCTAAGCTCTGTCTATTTATTTATTTATTGGAAAAGTTTTTGCTATAGGGCACGGGAGTCCAGCAGCATAGCCATTACGCTAACAGCTGGTCCCAGGCTTTGTCTATCTTGTGGCTCCACCATCCTTTTGGGGATTGTATTCATCTTCATAGTTAGAACTGGGTTGCTAGCACTTTTTTTTTCATCCAATTTATGGGAACTGGACAGAGAACTCAAACATAAAAGATTTTTTTAAAAAGCAATGGATGCCTTCAAGATGCAGAACTTGCAGTCATCACTTTTTTGCACTCTCCTTTGTAGAAACAACTTCAGGTCTTAACCCCAAGAGAGGTTAGGAAACAGTCTCAGGCTTATAGCTGATACCATGTGCCCAACCAAACCTTGGGGGAGGAGTGTTGTCTGTTAGCATACAGAAGAAAAGCAATTTCACTCTATCTCACTGTTGAGAGAATAGAGGAAGCTGAGGGTTATTTCATGTTACTCTGGATCATCACATGTTAATGTCATCAGGACTCAGAGCCCAGTAGCAAATTCCAGCTCAACACTGAGCTCTTTTGTACAAGGGCAGATGTCATTCTCTAAAATGTTTGGGCTTTTTGCCAACCCTAACTAGTACCTTTTATTCATGAGAATGAGCATTGCCTAACTCTTCTCACTCCCTCATATGTAAGGGTCATCACTGCCTGCATGTAAGAAGAACACCAACTGACAACGAAATCTCCTTTCTGAGAATTGCCCATTTCCTGATCTAACCTGGTATGAGTTATACATTCATGTTTACAAAGCAGTGATCTATGGTTTCATCGGTTCCTCATAGTCATTCTAGGATGAAGGCTAGTTTTCTCCATATTTACAGAAGAGAAATCAAACTAAAGTTAAGTGATGTATTAGTTAGAATAAGTTAGAGTATGCTTTAGTAACATGCAGCCCCCTCTTAGTACTTTAGCTTAACAAACGTGAATTCCTCACCCTTACAAAATCCACTGTGGGCTTGAGTTCTTCAGGGTGCTGTATTTCCTGTGATCCTCAAAGATCCAGGCTAATGATGACTCCATTTTCCTGGATCTACAGCTTCCAGGACATGCAGCCTCTTTGGCCCTCATGGCAGAGCAACAAGAGCCTGGACAGTCATGTGCGATAATAACACACATGGTTCCTGTTCACATTCCACTGGTCAGATGTAGCCGTAGTGCTCACAACCCTGCCAGAGGGCTGAGAAGCATGGTTTAGCAGGGGAGGAGAGCTAGATATTGGGGAGCACTCATCACACCTAGCACAAATGTTTTGCACAAAATCCCATGGCAAATCATGGTGTCTTAAGGCTTCTAAACAATCTTCTCATTTCTGATCTATCTCTAGGCTGACAGTAACACAAGCTCCACCTCTCTTTCTTTAGGAATGACAGCAAATATTTACATATGCAACTAAGATAGTTATTTTGGGGAGAAAAAGGCTAATCCCATACCCAGAACTGCCTTGTGGGATTCTGGGCTTTTTTCCAGAGTAGGCAGCTTACCTATATTTCAAGGCCCCAAATCCACATAATTAGGATCCCTTCTTTAGATTGGAACTCTGAGAAAAACCTCTTAAAATACACACATCTTTTTTGGCTGGGAGACAGGAATGTACAACCATCGTTATTCATTCATACCTCCATATGGTGATGATATTCTTAGTGAGCAGAAACTGGGAATTAGAACAGGTACGTTTTACTGGGGGAAGAGGAGGAGGAGGAAAAAGAAAACAGGATAGTGGGGGATGGTGCCGAGGGGATGCAATGGAGATAGTTTGGGATGGCTGGCAGGGAGTGAATGATGACCGTCCTAATCCTTCACCGAGAAAAAACCTGGGGAGCTGTATGGTCGGCCAGTTCCTAGTTAGAGAAAGGCATGTGTGGGGGGGTCAATTGGTGGTGCAGTGCTCTGTAAAGCTGGACCCACATGAGAAGGTCTGGGATTCCTCCCCAGGTCCTAAGGTGTCTCTGCATGCTGGGCATATACACACACCCATAATTTAGGCTGGCTAGGGCTGAGGGGGATCGTGGCATTGAGGATCCTATTGGGAGTGTCTCTCTCTCTTTCTCTTTCTTTCTTGGAAGAGATCAGCCAGTGGTGTGGTATTTAAGTAGCTTGTTTCCACATGGCTGACTGTGCACTTCAAGTTCTGGACATGGCAGCTTGAAAAACATGCCAGGCACATGTGTGTGCAAGCCCAAAAATCTAGAAAGGAAAAGGGAGGAGAAGGGATTGCAGTGTGGCCTCTCCCTCTTTCTCTCTCTTCTCTCTTTGTCTTTGTCCAGTGAGCGCATGTGCCCTATAGCAAATTAAAAAGCTAAAAATCAAAAATAAGTAAACTTTAAAAAAGAAGAAAAAGAAACATATGTAGGGGACTCTGGGAATGCCATTTCCCCAGGTGCCAAAATTACTGTAACTGTGAGTTGGGTTGCCTTTGAGGCTTGTTCTTGGCCTTGACCCAAGGAGCACAGCTGCTACTTTTCATCCTTCACTTTTCTGTCCCTCCTTAAAGGGAGCCTTGAGCCTTAGGCCTGAATTCTGTATAGCTTTTAATAACAGCATAATTATGAATAACCATCAACAATTTGCTTCTTATTTTATTTGTAAAATGGAGATACAATTATTAAGTATTTTCTCCAGAAAGTATTTCTTAGAGATTCTAACAAGCCAGTACCTATCGCTTTGTTAACTGTAAAGAGCTGTGCTAACCTAAGAGGTTACCCTTGCAGTATCATTGCCACCATCATCACTATCATTGTTGTTACTTTGTGGCCTTGACCACACCTGAGAGCACAGGATACGAAGAAAGCAGCAATGCCCAGAGTAGCTACAGAGTCAGGCTGTTCTGGTTTAGAAACAAATCTCACCGACATATCTGGGTCTAGTTTCTGTCTCAGTCTCTTTCTCTCAGATCCACTTCTTCAGTTCATTGTCTTTCTCCTCTGGTTTTCTGAGCTGGTTGGCTGCCTCTTCCTTTCCATTTGAAATGAATTCACATTTCTAGGCATCTATATTAGTTTTTTTTTTCTGCATAACAAATTACCATAAACAGTGGCTTAAAGCAGCACAGATTCAATGTATCACAGTTTCTATGGATCTTCTGCTCAGGGTCTCACATGATTGAAATCAAGGCATTCTAATCTGGAGGCTTGGCTAGGGGAATATTTGCTTCTAAGTTCTTTCAGATTCTTGCCACAGTTCAGTTCCTTAAGGCTGTAGGACTGTGGTCTTCTGTTTCTTGCTGGTTGTCACCCAGGATCTCTCTTAGAGCTCTGAGAGGCCACCCACCATTCCTGGCTCCATTGGCCCCTCTACAACAAGGTGGTCCTCTCTTTCAAAGCCAGCAGGAGAAACATTACTCACACGTTCAGTATCTGTGACTTTAGGAAGGGCCGAGTCCCTTTTAAGGGACAACCTAATTAGGTCAGGCCCACCCAAGATAACCTCTTTGGATTAACTCTCAGTCAACTGATTAGGGACCTTCCTTAATGACATCTGCAAAGAATGTGACATACTCACAGGAGTAATACCCCACCACATTCACAAGTCTCACCCTGTTATCCTGTCTCCTGTTTCCATTGGCCAATGTCCCATATGGAATTAATTCCCTTGTACTTCTGGGTTGTATTACTGGCCTCCTGGAGAGTGAGAAACAGATCATACCCCGGGGTGGTACTGGGGCTCATTCCAGACCCCACATGGAACCCAATTGCCCACATGGAAGGGATAACAAGTGAAACAAAGCTGGTCTAGGAGGCAGGCGAGGCTGAGATCATGATGTGTTGGTTGGGGAGTGATACAGAGTAATCTCATGGCCATGGAGGGCACCACATATGGAGGGCAGGTAGAAAGGGGCAACTGAACGCTACTACAGTAGGCCAAGTGAGAGGAAAGATGGCTCAAAGGCAGAAACGATGGGAATAGAGAGGACAAGGAAGAATCAGGAGGTATTCATTCACTGCAGTTGTTTACTTTTTCAAAAAATAAAAGCAAAACATTCCAATAAAAGAAATGGAAACACAACAAAACGTATACAATGAAAAGAAAGTCTATATTCTGTCCTAGATTTCCAGTTAACAGTGCTAAGAGAAACCTTTCAAAAATTTTGAAATTTGTACAGTCAAAGATAAATAGAATATTCAAGGGGAAACTTCAAAAAGCTTGTAGGAAAATGGAATTAAATATGAGCTTATTTTCATGCAAAATTACATGCATAGTTTTTTGTAATATGCATTTTCATGAACTTTTTGAAGATCCCTCATAGAACATAGATAAATGATAGGTAGATAAATAGAAAAATCGGTAAGTAGTATCAGTTTGTGCAAATTCATCTACAGCATCACCAGCACTGGCTATTATCAAACATCTTAGCTTTTACCAAACTCTTGGTGAAAAAGTGTATTGAAATATTTGCATTTGTATTTCCTCAATTATGAATAATGTTGAATTTGTTAAACATCTTTTTAAAACATCAATGCAATTGCTTTGGGGCTTGGAACATCCAAATTCAGCA
>NW_006159716.1:3957939-3960577 GCF_000334495.1 Tupaia belangeri chinensis
AGCAGGAGACCCTACCTTAGGATACCTCGGATCACTCCCAGCAGGATGAGATGGAGCAGAGAGTCAGTCCAGCATGAAACTCGCACAGGGACCAGTGGGTTAATCCAAAGCAGAGAGATCCAGGGTGAGGCTGCTAGGTGTTTTGAGTATGACGAAATGATTGACAGGGGTTGGACATTTGTGGGAACACTTTGCTTTAAGCTTTGGCACATCCAAGAGAACCTTGAAATTAGTTTGCTCTAGAGGATGGGCATTATCAGTGACTTGATGATCCTGGGTACAAAACATGACCGCAGCAAATGAAAAACCCTGTGAGTAAAACGCTAATAGTCCTGCATCACACCCAGGCCTGACCAAGTTTCCATCTAGGAAAATGGCTTTGGAGAAAAGAAGAGTATGTTTTGTTTTGTTTTTGTTTGTTTTGTTTTGTTTTAACCCAGAAGGAAAAAAATCTGGATATCAAAGCCAATGCCAAGAGAAGTGTGTGTGTGTGTGTGTGTGTGTGTGTTGGGGGTATAAAGATGAGGCTGCTACTCTGAGTAGTTATGGTGAGAGTGGCATTGCTAAGTTGTTGGTGGTGACTGTGGCAGGGTGATGTTTACTACATTCTTAAAGCTAGAGAGCTGAGGGCATTTTCTCCACCTCCTCCTCCTCCTACCCTCCTGCCACACACGCTGTGTTAAGTCCATGCTACCACGAGAATATCAGTGCTGCCCACCACTTCCCTCTTCGCTTCAGCACTATTGCCACATCGTCACTCTCCTATTTTTCTTGTCACTCTGTCCTTCTTTCATAACTAATGACCCTTCCAGAACCATAGTTTCTTACAGGACACACAATGAAGAAACACTTTTGGCTGCCTTTAGGAGAGAGTAGGAGTCTCTATCTACAGTGACAAGCCAGAACCTTTTGGGTCCTAGAACCTTCGAACATTCCCAATGAGAACATTCCTAGACCGACTCTGTTAATACAGTTTGACATGGGCTTCATCTCTCACACCATGCCACTGGACACTCTTATTTTTTTTCAAAATAGCCCAAAGCTACAACCACATCTCTCGCCCTAAGGGGCTGGTGTGAAACACACTAGAATTTCTCTTTCTCAATGCCCCTGTATTCCTTTTCTCCTGCTCTCTTGCCTTCTTTTTCTCTTCCTCTCTCCCATCTTTGCTCTGTGTGTGTTTTCCTCTCCTTGTGCTTAGAAAGTTTTGAGTGAGAAAGGTAATTCCATAATGTTTATGTAGTTGACTTTGTGGGAACCTCTCCCTTAGGGCATCGGTCATTTTTCTTCTGTTTGTGCTGTATGGCTCTTCTTAGAGCCCTGTAACCCATTACTAAGGTTTTCTGAACTTGACAGAATAATCATATGGGTCTGGACCCACAGTTCTGTTGCCAATGCAGAGTTTAGGGTGGGGTACATTCGCCACAGAATGAAGTGCATTTCTCTCTCCCCACATCAGGATGCGTTAGAGTGAGAAACCAGTTGAGTTCAGGACTCACCAATACAGATGGTGACACTATGACCCCGGCTGGTGACACACTTGGCTGTTATGACTTTGCTAGCTGTTGCGTTTGGTTCTGCATTGCTGCAACTTGAGATTTCAACAGTATTATGGGAACAAACCTATGGTGTGGTTGACTTAGGCTATGGTTCGCCTTGGACTTTCAGTGTTGACCAGCCAAGAATCTGGTCTAAGGCCAGCCCATGCCATGAATTGTTAGGCAAGGTGACAGAAAAACCCTGACATGAATTGTCACATTACAGAGCAATCTGGTCTATCCTTTGCTCTTCATTCCTGGAAGGCTCGCTAGGAAGGAAGGATCAGACAATTGAGAAATCTTCCCAGAATCTTCTCTTAATGCCCCTGGCATGTCCCGTTTCCCTTTATTTCTCCTTGTGTAGGAGAGATGATGACAGTGATCTCTATAGTGACCCAGGGTGTCCATAATGTTGTTTTAATGGGGAAAGGTAACTCTGGAAATGACAAGATGAAGAAATTATGGTTTCTGGAAGATTGTCCATCTGTAGTCTGTGGAGTTCTTTCTCAGTCCCAATCTGGAAGGGATCTACAATGCATCTTGCCATTTCTCTACAGCCAGATGGGTTCAAGCCCAGGGTAGCAACCAAACGCGACCTTCTTCTTACACTTTGGTATCTCCTGCAAGGGCTATCTTGCCTTCCCTGGTCATATAGAGTAACGTGTGCATCCAGGGAGTAGAAAAGAGCTTGTCTGTTTCTAACAAGGAGAGGCTCATAAAAGGATGCTGCCGAGTACTCAGCTCTTTCTTATAATTGTCAGGAAACCAGGATCAACACATAACCGCTGAATTCTGATAATGAAATATCTGCTCTCCCCAACACAGACCTCGTGGCCAGTCCAGAGAGATGCTCATTAAGTGAAAGGGCTGGTAATTCAATCACTGCAGGGCAGACAGAAGCAGAAAATGCTGCTCCCCTAGGGGAAGAGCTTGCCTCATCTTTCCTCCTCTTTCTCTACCTCTTGGTCCATCGCCTTGAGGAGAGTCTGGCTTAGATTCTTTCCACATGAAACACATGACCAGACCTCAGATATTAGAATGTATGTGAGAGGAATCACATCTAGAAATCCTCCATCCTCTTTTCATGGAGTAGATTCAGC
>NW_006159716.1:3960697-3990426 GCF_000334495.1 Tupaia belangeri chinensis
TCAGCAGGATAAATAAGTGGGAGATCCAACAAGGTTCCACTTCTTGGCATTTTGTAGAATAACAGCTGAATTTTAGGAGCAAGCACATCCACTGTGGAAAATCTGAGGAAGTCTCTATAGATACTCTTTCCAAAAAAAGTGCATGATCACACAAAATTAAGCACACAATTTAGAAAAGTTCATAGACTCCAGAAACCCATCTAGGAATTAAGGAGTAAAAACAAACAAACAAAAACAAATGAAAACCCCTGTGCTAGATCATGTCAGGCATGTCTATCTCCCTAGTGAACTAGTCCTCAGTTTGGGGGAGCAGTGATGATAAAGACAACCATGATGCACATGAAGATGACTCTTGCCATCTGTGAGATGAATGGTACCTACAGTCCACATCTGTGAATGTCTAAATGCTGTCCAGCCTTCAGCCTGCATGGCAAAGCCTCTCAAATTCTTTCCTGATCCTCCTTTCTCTTCCTTCATCTAAGCAATCAAAGAACTTTGTTCTCATAATGATGACGATCATTCTTTATTACATGTTTATCCACCTTATGTCTTTTCTAAAGGAGATCCATTCCCTGGGGGTAGGGACCAGCCACATTTGTTTCATGGCTGGTTGCCCCTCAGCATCTATTATAGAGCCTTTTTTATACAGCTCATGCTCAGTAAAATGTCCTCTGGATGAATGGGTGGGTAATAAATCAGTGTCCTCTCTGGGTATTGCTCATGTATAACTAGTCTACTCTCAATGGGATGAGGCTGGATATTAGGAGGACACAGCACACTTGGCCTTCCTTGCAAGCTTTCGGCACAGTTGCATTCCCTCATCTATTCCCACTCAGGATTTGAAGAAGAATGTCCCTGAGAAGAGATGTTCCTCCCTAACCTCCTTTACAATATACTCACCGGCCTTTGACATTTAACTCCAGTGCAATTTGTTTTCACCTGGGTTGAAAATACCAACAAATGTCATCGCCTTCATTTCTCTCTCCTGACATGTGACTTTGATGAGCCAGCAGAAGGGAACGCTAATGAGAATCTTAGGTCTCCATGAAATAGTAGGGAGATGCAGAGCTTGGGATGGGTAAGAAGTGAGTCTACCAGTGGATCAAGCAGGAAAGATGAGCAGTGTTGGAGGCAGTGAGGTATGGATGCTAATGTCTGTGGTAGAGTAAGGAGACACGAAAGGACAGTTCTACCACCACCATCAAAGGGAATGATGACACCTCTTACTGTTCTCCAGAACTTTCCCATGTCACCCTGAAGGCTTTCTCTCTGCTGCACCTGTGCCAAAGTCTTGTGCCTTCCTTGTACATTGCTCAGGACTGAACTGGTATGCCACCTCTGAGAAAACAGGAAGAAACAATTTCAGTTTCTCCTGTGCCCTCACTCAACCATCAGCCCAGAGAACTTCTGTGGTCAGTTGTGTGGGGGATTTTCCCTGTTCACCAAGCAAGTAATCATGTTGGCAGTGGACACCAGCTGCGTTTCCTCTCATTTAATTCAATTTGGACACATAATGGCAGATGCCTCAGGTGGAGGTTTCAGTCCCAAGACTACCACTCTCCCCCAGCCTCAGATGCTGATCACAAGCCCCAGGTAGTTTAACCTGTTCTTCTGACCTACCTGCTCTACATTGGGCTTTCCATGACCCCTCTCCTCCGAAGATTTGACTAAGATGATAGAGTGGCTCACAAAACTCAGAAACAAGTTGCATTTACTAGTTTACTACCAAAAAATACATATATTACAAAGGAGACAGATGAAAATGTGTATGGGTTAAAACATGTACAGAGGGAAAGAACTTTCATTCTCTCTGGGTACACTCACCTTCAGGAAACTCATGTGTTCAGTTATCTGGAAGCTATCTGGGCCCTGTCCTTTTTTTTTTTTTTTTTTTTTGAGACCTTATTATGTAGGCAAGATTTATTAAATCATTGGCCATGAATTTAGCTTTCATCACCCCCTCCCCCTCTGAAGGTTGAGTTCTCACTCCAACAGTTTTGCCTTAGTGTTTCTGGTGACCAGCTCCATCCTGGAACTACCTAGGAATGGCCAGCTCTCTGTCAGCCCATTAGAAAAGAAACATTTATCTCTGAAGATTCCAAGCATTTTAGGAGCTGTGTGCCAGGAAACGGGGATGAAGACCAAATATATATTTCACAATATTACACCAGTGCATACTGTTTGAAAATCGTATCAACTAGAAATAGGGCTCATTACAATTAGAAATAGGGTTCATTATAAATGATAACAGATAAAACAAATGAAAACAAAGCAAAGTGGCCTAAATGAGATAGAATTTCAGTTTTCTTTCATGTAACACATACAGGATGTAAGCCTGTTTGAGTGGGCAGCATGGTACACATGCCAATGGGCTATGGTACATAAGATGTTGTCACTGGGGAAAGTGAGATGGACAGTATACAGGAACTCTTTCTACTATTTTAAAAACTTCTTATGAGTCTTAAACTATTTTGAAGCCAAGAGTTGTGTCAATATAAAAAGGAAAGCCGAAGCACAGTAAGTGAAGCAAAAGTTTATTTGAGCCAAGGGCTTAAGACGGTTTTCCCAGGTGACAGATTCTAGTTGCCTAGAATGTGTGCACTGAAATGTCTGTCAAAAGGGCTAGTTTATTTAAGAGTGCAGGGTGAGACGGAAGGCTAGAAGTTGTTAGTCAAGAATTTACTTTGGCCCATCTAAAATAATAGAGGCTACTGATGGGCTATACATAATTCTTTACATCATGAATTATGATAAAGAAAAGGTGGAGATTACATTGTAAATCTACAATCATTTGCTAAATCAGTTTGTTTACTATAACTTGCCTTTTGGGCAATAATTCCAAGGTGTAAGGGCATACCCGACAGGTCAATGTTCATGCCTCTCCAGGGATTAAGAGAGCTATGTATTCCATAGACCATCTGAACTGATTTTCTTTCTCAGTTGCAATTAAAAATAACACACACACAAACTTTAGGAAGTCCAGAGCTATATGGAGGTACCATATCACCAGGTAACCAGGTTTCTTCTATTTTATTGTTCTGAATTCTCAACACATGACTACCACCTCGTGGCTCAATATGACTGCTCAAGCTCTACCTTTCCATCTATATTCTAGAGGGTACAAAGCAGGAAGAGTAACAAGGCTACGCCCTTTATTTAAGAATACAAATAAGGCATCACATGTTACAATCCATTGACTAGAGCTGAGTTACATGACCACATCGAGGCACAGAGGAGACTAAAAAATGCAGTCTTTATTTGGAGTGGTATTTTGGTTAAATAACACTTAGAGATATCTTTTAATTGACAATTTATATTTTATATATTTATGGAGTACAAAGTGATTTTGTGATTTCTGAATACAATGTAAAATAATGAAATTAAGCTAGTTAATTTATTAATTAATGCCTCAGATACTCAACATTTTGGGGGTGAAAACATTTCACATTCCTTAGCAATGTGAAATGTGTACTTGAGGATTCTTGCTGGGAAAGAAGGGGGTAAGGACTATTAGGGAACAACCAAAGACTCTGCATAGCTACCCTTTGGAGGAAGAGTACAACCCTGTGAGTCAAGAAAGAACTGATAAGTTTGCTTACCTTCCAAGTCTCTAGCCTGACTTCCCTATCACCCCTCCCAAGTTCAGCAGAAACTTGCCTGTGTTTCCTTCTTTTAGCAAAAATAGGCCTAGTCCTCCTTCATTGTTCTACAAACCCTCCATCCAACTTTCTGGGCTCCACGAGGGAATGTAAGTCTAGAGGCATTAGCTTCCTTGGTTGTGTTTTATGTCAAGGGCAGATGACACACATGTGGTGTGAATTAGGAGAAACGATTAGAATTTCCCCAGCCTTGACTCTCTCTAGTATGATCCCCATAAGTCAGGAGATAGTGCCTAAAAATTCATTAGTCGCTCAGTCCCTTGGTTAATAGTGCAGAATTCTCATTTAACATAATCAGCCATTAATATATTAGCCATCTACTTATTTGCACTTTTTGAGTGTTGCAGCTAGATAAGGATCCCAAAAGGGTTTGGGCTGGAGAGAATTCCTGTATCTCATTGCCCCTAAGTATACTTCCTACTGTGCATTTGAAGTAATCCAGGGGAGTAGGGGTGACACAGAAAACTACGATCACGCCCTGGCAGAAGAGGGTTTCTTTTGGCTTCAAACTCATTCTGACCTCCTGATTCTCAGTATAATTATTTTTTCACCCTGGTTGAGGCTGGCTGAGGTAGAGTCCAGAGGGGAGAACTTTCTTGATAAGTACACTAAGCCCTGGAGATTGCAAAAATAGTGCAAGACTCACTGCCTCAACCAAGCACTGATTTCACTTCTGTTCCTAGTGAGGAGGTGTGAGCTCCTTTTCTGAATCAGTAAACCCCCCCTCCCCCAAACTTAAGGACAAGTGAGGACAAATGAAGACAAGTGAGGAGGACTTAGCATTCACTCCTCCATAGAGAATGATGTGAAGCACACTGTTCAGGAAAACCTGATGTTTGAATATTTCACACAAGAAGCTCATCTGATTTTGACATATCAGGATGGCGCCTCTTCATCCTGAAACTCTAGGACATGTTCCCTATTCTCTTTGATCAGTTATTATCAGTGATTGATAATAAAGTGATTACTCTAGGCAGAGCCTTAGGTATAGTTCTAGTGGAGAGTGGAGGAGAACATAGATGGGCATTAAGGCATGGTGATGAAAATAACCAAGCTCTGTAGAAATAATGGTTAACATGATTTAGTCAAAGCACAACTTTGAGTGACCAGGCCCAGAGAAGTGCAAAAGGGCTTCCTGTTATGCTCAGATACGCAGTTCTTTTACTCAGTTCTGAGAGCAGGAAATACAGACAAAGCTGTGAATCAGCATAAGGAGTCTCTTCATTGACCTGGCCCAAACAGGCAGAACATCTAGAAGCGGGGGCTTATAGGTTATAGGTGGGTTTAGAAATTCTTCGGTTAGTAACTGGTTAAATATGCAAGTCTTTGTCTAAAAGGGACTTGGAGTCAGTAAGAAAGAATGTCTAAATCTAACTTGAATGTAGATAATAAGGCCTTGCTATTTATCTGGTAATACCGTCAGGGTCAGAACATGACCTGCCCATGATCACTAGACCAAAGCAGTCTGTTACAGCAAGATTAATGTTTGTAGATGTTGCTCTCGCAGACCTCTTGGAAAGAATCTGAGGATAGGAAACATAGTCAAAAATCTATCTTCAGGTCCCTGATTCTGAGAACATCCACAGAGCTCTGTTGGAGCCCAGGACATGTGGCCACTTACCAGGAGAGTCAGGCTGGGCATGGCATGTAAACACCTGTCTGACCTCACTTATCTCATCCGTAATTCAGTGATAATTTCTAGACCTACTATTAGGGTGTGTGGGAGGATAAAATAGGTTAAAGCAGAAAATGTTTAGCATGGGACCAAGCCCATGGCATGATGATTAAGATGGCTGGATCCCACATGGCTGACCATATAGTTCTTTCCTGGAGAGACATGCCAGACACATGTGTGTATATGGCCAAAATCTCAAAAGGAGGAAGAGAGAGAGGAGAAGGGATTACAGCATGACCATTCCTCATGGGCAGGGGGTGACGTTTTCTCTCTTTTTCTCTTTGTCTGTTTCTAACAAGTGCTTGCGCCCTCTAGAAAAGGAAAGGAGAGGGAGAGAGAGAGGGAGAGGGAGAGAGAGGGAGAGAGAGGGAGAGAGAGGGAGAGAGAAGAAAAAGGAAAGGAAAATGTTTAGCATGTTGTTAGCACTTAATTGTGTATCATTATATAATGATAATGTCATCTGCATTTGGAGTAATAAAGGGTAAGAATTATTATTTTTTAAAGATCATATCCCTTTTCAAAATATTTTTTTCAAATTTATCATTCATTTCCTTCGAGAGAGCGAGAGAGAGAGACAGCCCCCCAACAGTCTTGACACTGTCATCCACCCTCAGCCCTTGCAGGTCTCTGCTGATGGGTACACATGTCGAGTACACTCAGGGAGGTCTCTGGATGTGAACCCGGAACTCTCCCATGGGGGTCAGTCTCACAGAGCTGCACGTTTTACCACTGCACCACTCTTTGGCCCGAAGAGAAATATTTGAGTGAAACTCAAGCTTTTCACCTTCTGAGAACTTCACAAAAAAATAAAAAAATTAAAGGTTTGGGACAAACTTTTTAAAGACTCTAATTGGAGGCTCCTAGTGAGTATAGGTGGGAGAAGATATCTCTAAAAAGTGATAGCTCTGTCTGTGGTGGAGCGAAAAGAAAAGGTGGCCGAGGAACAGACAGTTCCATTTCTCTGGGAGTCCCAGTCTGAGGATACACTGTCGGGTTACTCTGGGAGTTCTGATTGGAGCAAGGGGCAGGGCAGATTTTGCTTCCTGTATTTGTTCCCTGCCTTGTAAACCTCTCTCTCCTCCTTCCCTCCGAACAGACTCTCTCTGTCTTGCCCTTAATAGATTGCAGTTTCCCAGAGGATGGAAAAGAAGCCCTTACTCAGACTGGGTATGGAGCCCAGCATAGCAGGTGCTCAGTAAATATTTATAGCTACTAATGATTGAGCACAATAAATACACCTAACCCCTAACCTCAGTGACAAAGCCCGGTGCGCACAGCACATGATGGCTGTGCTGGTAGGGCCATGGGTGGGGAGGACCCTGCTGGGAAGGATAACCAAAAGCCTTAGTGATCCAAGAGGAAGGGCAGGAGCCCCCCAGGTTGCATTTTAGTTTTCATGGGTCCCTGGCACTTGTGCCCTGGAAGGATTCTTTCTCCATTAAGAGAAAAAAAATTCCTTCTTCTTCTCTGGTATCTTTAACCTGGGCCAGGAGGTATCCTACACCCAAAGTCTTGTTAACTCAAGCCTAACCCTGGAACCAGGAGCCACAGGGTTGAAGGAAGAGTTAGTGATTATTCCCCGATTATAGTCCCACTTGTACGTCCTCCTATCTGCTTCATCTACAACAACAGAATTTCTTAATCTATTGGCCAAGGTCCTTGGGGATGCTGAGTTCTATGAATATATTGTACATTGTAGCCTTTCATTTCAGTGGCAATCTAAATTCCATGATTTACCAGAGCTTCTCTTTGAGAACAGTCAGTGCAACTTAGTCCACAGCATGAGAATTGTAATAGGTAACTCTGAGATTTTTCTGTGTGCCCAGTCGTGGTTAAGTATTCTGTAAGACTGATTCAATTAATCCTCACAATAACTCTATGAGAGTATCCAATTGGATGGATCAGAAAACCAAGGTATCTAGAGGTCAAGCAACTTGCCCAAGATCACACAACTACTAAGAGGCAAGGCAGGATTCAAGCTGAAGTGAATCCCTAGATCTCAGGGGTGGCTGAAGTCCAGAGTCCATGTGCTTGCCCCTGGCCACCTTGCCTCGGAGGGAAGCTTCTCGAGACAGAGCTATTCAAACAGGGGCCTCCTGAAGGGTCTTCCTTTGAAATGTTTGTGTAACTGCCTAGGTTTTCTAGATCCGACTCTGTTCAAGCAAAACATCTTGAATCTTCCTTCTTCCTTCTAGACTGTCCTCATCCGATTAGCTATGCTGGTAAAATCCACCACCTAGCATTTAAGGTCACAGTCAGCACTACCTTCTATGAGCATTTCCATGGCCTAATTGGGGTGGAAGGTGTTCTGCAAAATTCCCCATGGCATTTTGTTGGTTTCTTACCCTCTCTATCTTGAAAATAGTGCCATGAATTTTTTTGACAAAAGTTGATGGTTATGTTATATAAGCTTCCTGAGCTGCAAAGTCTCCACCTGTGAAGTGGGCAGATAGTGTTGCATTATTGAATGGTTTCAATGAGATGATCTGTAAAAAGTGCCAGGCATACCCAGACATTTACCTCCTGCCTTGGATTGCAGTTATCCATGTCTGTAAGTTTTTCCTGCAAAGAGGGGAGATGTTCCAACCTGCTGTGTCTGCCCCCACCCCCATGTCCTGCAAGCCCATGTGGGGAAGGTGCTCTACACAGCCTGGCTAAACAGTCCAATCATTGCTACTGGGAAAAGTATATCCCTGTGTCTGGGGAGTTGGGTGTGGTGCAGGAGGGAGGAATTGACCATAATGTTTCAGATTTTGAGTAGACAGTCCCCAGGGAGGAGGCTAAAAAAGAAGAAAGAAAATGATAGTGAAAACAGAAGTAGAGGAAAACAGGGAGGAAACAAATAGGACAAAATGAAGACCATTCAGATTTAAGACAAAGAGGGAGACACTTAAAGTCTTTCACCCACACACACATACTTGTGAGACTGGGTGGGATAGTCTAGGGTGCAAGGGTGGTCAAAGGCTTCATTGATCCCTACACAAATCTCATCAAACCAGGACTAGAAATGAACTTGAGTTGATGACCACCACTGCCCATACCCCTAATCCAGCTGAATTCCCCAGGTAAGGAAACTGAGGCAGAGTGATTTGTTGAGGTCCACAGCAGGTCTGGGACAGGGATCCAACTTACAGAACTCCTGTCCCATACTTTTCCTGCCTTATCAGGCTGTAGGTGAGAGTAAGAGTGCTCCTATTCCAGCCTGGAGACAGACAATATTAGGAATGCAGGGAGCAAACCCAGGGTAATGGAGCCTGGTGTTTGCAATAAAAATTTAAATGTGCCGTCCTGGTGGCAACAGCGGCTTTTATCTGATCAGCCTGTCAGCGCGTAGGAAGGTTGGGTTCCATAAATGGCAAAACCAAATTGAATTCATATTTACTGCTCTTGAGTCTAGGGTTTATTGTTTCCAGTGGATTAATCTCTGTCTCCTCCTTCTCTTCCTTCTTTTTTTCTTCTCTCCTTCCTTTCCCTTCTTCTTCTTATACTTCTCAGTGGTTTCATTATCCAACATTTCATTGGGGAAGTTGACAAGAAAGAAGCTCTGTGCTGGTTATTTATTTATTTATTTTTTGGAGAGGTTTTTTGCCATGGGGCGCGTGCGCTCGGCAGACAGAGAGAGACATAGAGACAGAAAGCGAGAAATCATCCCCCCGGGGGGATGGTCACGCCGCAGTCCCTTCTCCTCCATTCTCCTCTTGGGATCTTGGGCACGCACGCACACGCGCCCAGCGTGAGTTTTAAGCCACTGGGTCCGGGACTCGAACTGCGGTCGACTACGTGGGAGTCCAGCAACATAGCCATTATGCTAACTGCTGGTTCCCTGTGCTGGTTATTTTTTAATGATGCCTCTAAATAAACTCTCCACCTTCCCCTCCCTGCTCCCTGCCCTGGTCGGTTGGCTGACCGGTATGGACAACAGCATGCTAGCTCCCTTGACCTCTCTCTTCGGGTTGGGTTAGGTCACTAGGAGGCACCTGCAGGAAGTGAGAGGGTGAGTGACAGAGATGTGCTTATTCCCTTGGCTGGATCCTTCCCGTGTGGTATGTTGTCAGTGGACTCTGTGCCTCTTCTTAGGGTCACTGCTCCTATTAGGCCGCTCTTCTTCATGGCTATCACCCTGACTGGGTTCTCAAAACTGCCCTTAGCTTTGTCCCTAGGCTTGGTGGTGAAAGAGTGGAAAGTGCTCCCCCGTTGCTAGCCTCTGAATGTTGTACCAGACTTGCTGGTTCCCCCAACCCTGCCCACACCTCTGTAAATAGTCTCTTCTTTAAACTGAAGACAGGGACATCTGTGATGGTGTAGGGCATAGCTAGGCTGGGATTCCAGCTCTGCCTTTTGTCATAAGTCGGTGAGCAAGTTATATAAGCTTCTTGGGCCTCAATTTTTCCACTTGCAAAATGGGCACGTATGTTATTGAATGGTTTAAGTAAAACAACATACATAAAGTTCCATGGAAGGTACCTCTTTGAGCATCTGTTTCCTCCCTGATGATGTGTTTCTCTGCCCCCTCTCCCAGACGGGGAACACGAGAGAGCAGCCTAACAAAGGAGCAGGCAGGGAGGCAGGGGCCTGTTCCATTTGCCTTTTGTACAGTGGGAGGGAAGGTCAGGGTCCAAGCCATATCTGGCCTATGGGGAGGCTTTTGCAGTACGTGCCTGGGAACAGCTCTCATACCAGCCTAGCCCCTCTACGTGCTGGGGGGCCCGGAAGACCTACCCCTTTAGTGTCTGTTTGGTAAATAATCCAGAGCTGGCGGTCAGTGTGATAAAATAGCCAGTTGTGGGCTCCCATAAATGGGCTTTTTCCCTGTCATGGCTTTTTCTATAATTTACATCTGCTGAGGGAATTGGGAATTGGGGATTACCCTTACTGAAAAACAGTAAGGGTAATCCCAAGTGAAAAGCCGTCTTGCTTCAAGTGGCTTGGTTTTCTGTAAATCCCAGTTGGCTACTAGGTGAGGATTCTATTTCAAGTACAAGGGAAGACCAGGCGTTGTGGGTACAATGTGGGTTCTTCTTATTTCACGGCAGCAAGCATGTTCCCGCCCTGCTGCCCACAAATGGGCAAAATGAAACACAGAAACAAATGCCCGTCAAGAAGCAAATTTGATTTTCTAAATTCTTTTTGTTTTAATAATCCGTGGCTTTATTAGGAGCCTCAGATTAAATATGCCATGTTGATGATGTACCAAATACATAATAACAGGACAGGGTGATAACCATAGGCCCGTGTAATGAGACTTCTCCTCACAGCAGCCTGTGTGAGCTTTTATGACTCTCAGCCTGGGGCTGTCCCTGAGGAGGCCCAGCTCAGCACTCACAGGGAGGGATGTTGGGGGAGACCCAGGCCCTCACCCGGGTCCTAAGCAGTGAGGAGGCGCTGTGCAGAAAGCAGGAGGGGTAGTATCAGCCTCACATGGAGGAGGCAGAACTTGGAGCTGATGTCTGGGAAGATAGACAGTAGATAAAGCCCATCCTTGAGGATCCCCAGTCAGAGAGGAGACACACAGCTCATAGGCTTCTGAGGGAAGTACAACCATAGATTGAATGTCCTTCGTGTCACCCCATATTGATGCCCTTTTGCCACAGTGAACTTCAGCGCTATCTAGCTTTATCTAGCTTTGCCTATCCTCGAGGCTGGGTGGCTTGAAAAATAAAAACCAATTTTAATTTTAGCCTGAGCCAAACATAATGAGGAGAGTAAATCATAGACTGAACATTCCCCAGCTAAATGAAAATGAGTTTCGGACTATCTGCTGCTTTGAATTATCCACCCCACTGCCCCCTTCATTAGCCCAGTCCTAGAGGACCACGCTCGGAGGTTGCTCCTTTGAGTGTGGGTACTGGGCAAAGGCCTGAGGGTGTTCAGAGGGCAGATGGTGCTGGTGCATCCGTGAGCCCGGAACTGCTCCATACTTAGAGGAGGGGAAGGACGTGAGGGGTTGGAATAGCAAGAGCTGAGTCCGTGGACTCGAATCCTCTGGGGAAGACCTTGGGCAAGGAGGAAAGGTCCGGAAAGGCCCTGGTGACTAGACATGCATGCCTGGGTATTCGCATTCTCCGCCTTCAGCCTCTGAGGTGAAAAGGGAGAGGTCCATCCAGGTTCCCAGGGCTGGATCCTTGCTTAAGACTTAAAGATGCTTGCAATAGGGGAGGGGGGATTTTAAAAAATCTTCAAAGTCGTGATGAATCAAAGCACAGCTTCTCACTGCATGGCAGCTCTGGCCCTCACATCCTCACACCTGAGGGCCAGAACTGAGGTTGGTAGGCAGAAGCGGGGGAGGTTCAAGGCCCAGACCAATTCTGAGAGCTGCCAGCCATGGGCTGTCTGTGTCCCCAAAGCAGGGACAGATCGCAGGCAATCATGGAATGGAGATTAATGCATGTGAAGTTGTCAACACGGCAACAAAATAACATTTGTTTCCATCAAAGCTGAACAAACCAGCCAGGTTCCCTCTCCCTTCCTCAAGCAGCCTCGTTCATATCTGGGTCCCCATTTGTCAAGCACAGCCCTCCTTCGCCCACACAGCCCTCTGTCATGCGAACACACCCATTCAGTCACTAGCTCACCTCCATTCATGCGACACCCCCTCACTCACACACGCCCCCAGGAGTGCGCTCAGTCACATACGCCCACGATCACACATCGACCTTCCATGCACACGTGCACACACACACACACACACACACATACCTCTCATTCACATCCCAACCTCCGCCTGCATTCACACCCCACGCCCCATCTATGCCTGGGCCTCCCTCCATTCATGCACAGACACTCATTCACACGCTGGCTTATGTGTGTGTCAAGGCAACAGAACAGCCCAGGTTGTGAAGACGCTGAGTAGAAGGCGTTTTCCATTCAGCCGTGACTACAGAGCGAACAGAGGTCTCCTTCCTCTGAGAGGTTGCCGGGGTTTGCTAGTCATTGATGAGAATGTTCATGGCTCTCACATCACTTTTTATTTCCCTCTCTTGCATTTCCGCAGTGGCCCAAGCTCAGTTGGTCCCTTATATAATGACAGCTCTAATTAAGAACTTTGCCTTGGGCTGGATCCCAGAAGTGGGACAATGATTTGAAACAATGATTTGAGTATAAGTGGTTTATTTGGATGGTGATTGCAGGAAACTGGAAGAGAAGTAGAGAAATCAGATAAGGAAAGGAGGGAGGCTTGTATAGGGTGTGTGAAAGGTGACTGGGACCCAGCCCCACTGGGGTCTCCAGGAGACTGTGTAGATGATACTTCAGAGTTATCCCACCAAAGGGAGAAGAAGTTGAGATATTTATCCTCCGTCTCCCTCAGTAGCATTGGTCCGGTACTGATCTGTGGCACTAATTCTCCAGCTTGCCCGTCCTACCCCATGAGTTACTCCCTCCTGCAGGAAATCAGAGGGTTAGGGTGCTGGAGATGCCAACGGCAATCATGCTAGAGCACTGATTCACTCATTCACTCATTCACTCACTTATTCACTCATCAGACATAGCCCAAGTGCCCACTCAGTGCCAGGTTCTGGGTTCCTGATCACAGATTTGGAGCTGAACAATACACAGTCCTTGCCAAGACGGGGTTCCCAGGTGAATAGGGGTAAAAGGCAGGCAAAGATGTAATTACATTGCAACACAATAAAAGCTATCATGGACGTGTTAACACAGAGGCATAATGCTGTCATTGAGAACAGAGAGGAAGCAGTTCTGAGCTTAATAACTTACTTATGATAACAACTGCTTATCTTGCACAATGGAAGTTTAAACAGAGCCTAAATGGGCTCATTCTGCCCTTTTGATGTTTTAGACATCATCTTCCTTTTTATTTCCCTGTTGTCTGTGCTACCAAAGATTGTTCTTTATAGCTGGTTTATGAAGAACTTTGGGGATTCGGGGTGACATTGTTTTGAGGACAGCACAGGGAATGTTCTTGCCCATCCTGCGTGAGTATCTTTCTGCAGCCACCACTAGGGCCTTCCAGCAGCAAGGGGGGCCATCTTGGGGATCCTCTCTCAATCTCTCACTAGAAACTGTGACTCCTGTTAATATATCATCTGAAGATCCCTTTGAGGTCAAAGGTTATGCCCCCCTGTAACCATGGGAGCTCTCTGTGGGTAAGGAATCTGTCCTTCCCCAACACACACACACATTGAGCTTGGCCCTTTCTCTTCTCAAGGTTCTAGAAGGATTCCAGGGCCAGTGGGTCGTATGGTGGGTAAGGCAATGGACTCCCACATGGACGAGCATGGTTCGAGTCCTGGACCTGGCGGCTTGCTTTCTCACTTTCTCTCTTTCTTCCTTTCTGTCTGTCTCTGGTGAGCACACGTGCCCTATAGCAAATTAGAAAAAGAATAATAATAAATAAAATTAAATAAATACTTTTTAAAGGGAAGGATCCCTACTCCTTCGGGGAATGGGGTGGGGGTTTGGAGAAAAAGCTCCCCTATGAAACCTTTCTTTTCTCACCCTTTGAAGCCCGAGATCGGCCCTTCCTGGGAGTCTATGGCACCATTGAGTCTGCACATTCTCCAACCAAATGGAAACCAAGTTTCCTTGCCTTTCCTCACCCTTTGCCCTAGAGCCCTGGTCCCTCCTGGGCTCACCTCGAGTGGTAAGATTTACGGAGCAGCTGTGCTCTGGGTGGGGAAGTCTGCTACAGGGGAAGGCGCAGTTGGCTTCCTCTCCTCAGATCCAGCCCCCTCCCACTCTTGTTAATTCACACTTTCCCAGCCCTGGAGCACCCTGGAGGGGCCATTTCTTTTTACCTGAAGCAGAGACAGGCAACTCGCTTGGTTTACAGGCTCCAGGGGCGGGTGGCGCCTGGCTGGTTGCTAAGGTATCTTTTAAATGGAAATCAGGGTGGAGAGATAGCACATATATCGTGCCAGCCATCTGCTAAATGTTGCCTCTTCTGTCTGGAACAGCTCGAGGTGGTTCTGACAGGGAGACAGAGCCCAGGGACTGGGAGTTGGGGGGAAGACCTGGGGTGGGAGGAAAATCTGTGGTCTCCAGTCTTCAAGCCAAGGAGCAGGAACTTTTCCATTTCCGCTGCCATGTCCATTATTCTCCCACTCCCTGTCCTTATCTTTTTTCCCCCCTTTGTTTTAAATATAAAATCCCATCTGGAGGCTCTGATTACAAACCACAAACCGACAGCCTAGTTTCACAACTCTATATTTACTGCCAGTATATTTCTCTGTGTGTGTGTGAGAGTGTGTGTGCTTGTGTGCGCCTGCGTGTACATGCTTGCGTGTCTGTGTGCATGTGTGTGTGTGTATGTGATGCACTATCGTCAAAGGCTGACAGGTGTGCCTTTCTGAGCCAATTAGGCCTCTGCTGAGAACACCAGCATTTCTTCCAGGCCCATCCCTAAGCAGGAAATAAAACGTGTCCAAATGTGGCTGAACAGCTGGGCCATCACCAGTTACTAAGCAATCCTGCAGTGGAGATGGCCAGTTTCTCTGTGTCCACAGGCACATGGAGTCCCTGGGCAGAGCTAGGGGGTGGTGCTGGGGACTTCTCTGCTCTGAGCATAACCTAGAGCCTGACGATCCTCAGTTTACCTTGTGGTTCTTCCCAGGGTAGGGAGGGGAGTTTGGGCAGGCCCAAATCTTGTTGAATGTCACTTCCTAATTGTCAAAATAGGGATAGCTCTACTCAGAGCTACACAGTATGGTGGGCCAGGTCATTCACCGCACAAGGCTGCTCAGTGAAGGGCCCTACAGACACCCAGCAGGGACACTCCTTCCACCTGCACACCAGTGACAGCGCGCGCCTGGAGTTGTGAAGACTGCATGAAGACATTCAGTTGAGAGAGGGGAGAGATACTGTTCCTACCCGGGTGAATGCCCAAGACTGGGCTGGTTCTCTGGGACTCCGTAGGTCCAAGGGGGGACTGTTTTCCTTCCTTTCCCTGCTGTCGGTCTCTGCTCTCCTGTCCACCCCTCCTCCTCAGCAGACTGCCCTCCCCATCCCAATGCTGGCTCATAGACATTCCGAGCAGATGAGCTCCTGCTTCTCTGCAGATGGATCCCTCCTCTGAAGGCTGATTCTGACATTTGATACCAGCATCCATTTCACAACCTTGCTTCTGATCCCCACAGGCCGCCTCAGCTTTGCCCACAAATAATCCTGCAGCCCGTCCTGCCCACTGTTGTTGGTCTCTTTGTTGCTGGTCTCTGGCATGTTTTCCTAATCGTCACCTCTGCTTGCTCCCCTTCACCACCACCACCACTCTGAGAGGTTTAGAGGGCCCTAGGCCTCCCTGCATTTGTCCGGATTCCAGCCTACAAGACAGAGCCCCCTGCCCTGGCTATGCACTAATTACACACAGTCATCCCATTCCCCTCTCCCTCCCAACCTGGGGCTTAAGCCGCCTTTTGTTTGGCTGTTAGAATAATGTATTAAGTGACAGTTCTCAGAATACAATTTTAATTAAGATTCAATAGTCACTTCTCTGTCAGTAATCTTCTGTGCTGATTACTTAAAATATATTTACCCAGCTCTATTATATCACAGATTGGAATTCATTAGACGTTTGTTAATCCTCAACAAACTTTTTTTTTTATATAAACGTGGTTTGTTTAGCATAATTTACAAGGACAGAACTGTTTGAAACAATGGGTCCTGTGCCTCCAGGGCATCATGGTATGAGTCCCAGAGCAGCCAGGTGTCCCCTGCTGCCACCATTGCTGCTGCATTCTACCAGAGGGCCGGTGACAGAGCCAAGAAATAGACAGGCCCAAAGGATGACGTGGGCAGTCCATCCGTGTTGAACCAATGCCGTGCAGACGAGCCAGCCTCCCAGGACACAGAGCGTGGTGGTAGAGGGCAGAGAGAGCACTTGGAGGGACAAATGGAAGATATTCTATCCAGCACAGCCATGAATAGCCTTGGCCATGGACCCAGGTACACCTGACAAAGGTCATTTTTGGTGTGCCGTGACCTGGACATGCTGGGAAGTGCTGTTTGGCCTTGGAACACTGCATCATCTGCCATGTTTGGTTATAACATGGCTGAGTTCAAATAAAGTTTTAAGGAGGACAGCCTTTCTCAGGAATTACAGAACACTAACTCCCCATCATCTCTCACACATGTACTGGCACCTGCTGCTTAAGGAGCAAAGAGCTTTCTGGACTGTGGTTGTCCCTGTGTTCACAGTGCGTACAAAAGAGACCACTCAACTGTACCTGCACAGATGCAGTAGCTAGAGAAACAGTGCCTCTTTCCTCTGCAACCACAATGAGTCTTGCAGATGTGTGGCTGAAAAGCCTGAGTGCCCAGTGCAGGTGGAGACCACTCCCAGTTGCTCTACTAGACTCCACCAAAGTGGGAACCCAAAAAGCCAGAGCACGATCACTGTCAGAGAAAGGTGGCAGGTGGAAGCTTCTGTGTACGGACACCTGTGGGATGGATATGCCTGGTGGGACCTGGGTTAGTGTGGACTGGTCCACCTCAGGCAGGAGTTTAGTGAAAACACGGACTGGCAGGGTAGCCGGTTGCTCATGGGGAGCCTAGAGCAGAAGTATGTGGAACTGGACACTTTGGTAAAAGCCTTCGATGAGAATGCCCATAATGAAGAGGAAAAGAAAAAGGATTCCTCGAGAACAAAGGTCAGCAATTTTTATTCTGTGAAAGACAAGACAGGAAATATTTCATGCTTTGCTGGCCACATGTTATCTGCTGCAACTACTCACTGCTACCATTGTGGCAGAAAAGAAGCCATCGACAATACATAAATGAATGGGCATGGCAGCATTTGAATAAAACTTTCTTTACAAAAGCAGGTGGCAGCCTCTATTTGGCCGGTGTGCTATAGTTCACAGGCACTGTCCTATATGGTAGCCAATAACCACATATGGCTAATGAGCATTTGAAATATGCTCTGAGTAGAAAACACACCAGATTTTGAACACTTTGTACAAATCAAAGAATGTTAAATATCCAATTAATAATAGTATTGATGACATATTGAGATAATATTTTGGGTACATAAAATATGCCCGCGTGATTAATTTTACCTGTTCTTTTTTCTTCCTGTTTTCCTTTTGAAGAGAGATTTTTGCTATAGGGCATGTGTGCTCACCAAGAAGACAGAGACAGAGAGACAGAAAGCAAGAAATCACCCTCCAGGGGGGATGGCCATCCTGCAATCCCTTCTCCTCCATCCTTTTCTTGGGATTTTGGGCACACATGCACATGTGCCCGGCATGAGGTTTAAGCCACAGGGCCCAGGACTCTAACTGTAGTCGACTTATGGAAATCCAGTGATGCAACCATTACACCATCTGCTAGTCCTGCTTTTGCTTTAAATTTATTTTTAATTCATGGTTGAGTACACATGCATTCACATGAGAATAGTAGAGAGAGATAAAAAAAATATGAGTAAACCTCACAAGTTCTGGGCATGTGGTCCCCATCCCCTAGTCCTCTACACTACTGGGTCCAGCTTTTCTTGCATAGCCCATTACCACTGCATCATGAAGCCAGCCCAATTCAGTCATTTCATTTTACTCTTTTAAAAATATGGCCACTAGAAAATTTAAAATGACAAATATGGCTGTTGTTATTTCTACTAAGTAGTGCTTCTCTCAAATAGCACTCTTTCTAGGTAAAATACAGGAAAGTCTCTGGTCCTTATAGGGTCTCAGGTGGAGGATTGACCCTTAAAGAGACACGATACTTCGGGACCAGCAGTTGGCGTAATGGCTATGTCACTGAACTTCCATGTAGTCAAGTGTGGTTCAAGCCCTGGACACAGTGGCTTAAACTCACACTGGGTGCGTGTGCGTGCATGCCCAAGATCTCGAGAGGAGCATGGAGGAGAAGGGATTGTGGCATGGCCATCCCCCCTGAGGTATGATTTCTCACTTCCTGTCTCTCTGTCTCTCTGTCTTCCTGGCAAGTGCAAGTGCTCTTATAGCAAAAATCTCTCAAAAAAAAAAAAAAAGAGAGAGAGAGAGACAAAATAATGGATGTCAAATTTGCATAACCAAGTATATGATCAGAATAGGTTTTTTATATTTAATATATATGCATGAGTGTGTGTGTATATATATATATATATATTAATTAGCCAATTATTTTGTCTGCATTTGTGCTCCTCAAATCTATGAAGCTCTGCTTTCTCAAGATATTAATAATGGTTATTCAGAGAAGAAGGGGTATCTTTATGGAATAAAAAGTGGGAATAATGTAAAATAAGACACTAACCCAGTATCTTTACTGCAGCAGAATTTCTCCTGAACTTGCTAATGTGTACAGAGCTTTTGCAAGAACAAGCAAAAGTAGACAGTGCTTCCTCAACTTATTGGCCTTAGAAAACTTTTTTTAGAATCCTAATTAGCACTCCTAGAAGGCAATTTAAGAAATGCTGGTTTTCATGATGCTACAACCAGTATGCATGATTTTCCAGAAGTCTAACTCAATTGGTTGTTTTTAGCACTACAGAAATGGGGCCATGTTTAGTACAATGTGGAAAGTGAGAAAACTAGGATCTGGAGACACAAAAACCTGAGCCAAGTTCCTGTCCCTTTCTTCCCTCAGTACTCATGCATGTGAAAGTCCCTACTGCATGTCCTGCAATGCTTTAGGTCTTGGACATAGAGTGGTGAGTGAAGACAAGTCCTTCCTCCTGAGCCTTTGCTCCTGGTGCCGAAGACAAATGATAAACCAGACAAGTAGGTAAAATACAGGGAATATGTCAGTGATATGTTTAAAGAGAAAATACTAAACAAGGAAGAGAGCTATGCAGAGTGGTGGATGATAGGAGAGAGGTGTCAGGAGAGGTCTTGGTGAATATGAATTTTTTTCAGTTTTTATTATAGGCATGATGTCGCTAGAGAGATAGAAACAGAGACAGAGAGAGGGAAAATGAGACATCACATGTGCACCCCTTCCCCAGGAGGCATGGCCACACCACAATCCCTTCTCTTCCATTTTCCTCTCTGGATTTTTGAGCTCACATGCACATGTGCCTGGTGTGAGTTTCAAATCACTGGATCCAGGACTCAAACCAAAGTCAGTCATGTGAGAATCCAGCACCTTAACCACCATGCCACCTGCTGGCCCTGAGAACGTGACTTTTGAGTGAAGACCCAAAAGAGTCTATGAGGTCATGGACAAGCCCTCACCTAGATAAGTACATGTGAAGGGCGTTCCTAAAGCCTCAAATAGAAAAGTATATGAAGGTCCAGAGAGAGGACCCAGCACATATGAAGTGCTCAGAAGCTCATTCCTTTGCCTCTAGTTCCACCCTTTTCTTCCCTTCCTTGACCTCTCAAAGATTCTTGAATCATACGGGTTCTCCTAGGTGAAAAATGCATCAAAAGCCAGTTCTCTAGTCACACTGACATGTCTCTGGGCTACGTCTCTTCTTGTCCACGTCTTTGTTCATAAGAAATCATGGTCTGATTTAATTTCGTGCTGAACCTGAACCAATTAGAAGGTAAAACTGCACTTCCAAATACAGCTATAGCGTTTTTGTTTTTCAAACTCTACAATTATTGCATGAACCACTGGTATGCTATCACCCATCCATTCAACATATATCTATGGTGCTCCTCCTGTATTCTAGGCACTTTGCTAGATGCTTGCCATATAGCAGTTAAGTAAACAGATAAAAGTACCTGCCCTCATGAAGCTGACCTTCTCGAGGGAAGGAGAGGAGATAGCCAGTAAATAAATAACTGAGTAAATTAAGTAGTATGTTTTAAGTAGTGTGTTATGTGGTGATAAGGACGAAGGAAAAAGAACTGAATTAGAGGGATTGTAGATGAGATTAGCCCTAGCATGAGCACCGCCATTCTCTGCTGCTCCCTGAGGCAGTGGGTTCATGTGAGGGAGGAAGCTCTGGGTGAGGGCAGAAGTTACCTCCAGAACCTGACCTTGTGTCCCTCCCTTCCAGGCACCACAGCCTGAGTGACCAGACCATGGAGACCCTGCTTGGCGGCCTGCTGGCGTTTGGCATGGCGTTTGCTGTGGTTGACGCCTGTCCCAAGTACTGTGTCTGCCAGAACCTGTCTGAGTCACTGGGTACCCTGTGCCCCTCTAAGGGACTGCTCTTCGTGCCCCCTGACATCGACCGGCGGACAGTGGAGCTTCGTCTGGGTGGCAACTTCATCATCCACATTGGCCGCCAGGACTTTGCCAACATGACAGGGTTGGTGGACCTGACCCTGTCCAGGAACACCATCAGCCACATCCAGCCCTTCTCCTTCCTGGACCTCGAGAGTCTCCGCTCCCTGCACCTCGACAGCAACCGTCTGCCCAGCCTCGGGGAGGACACGCTCCGGGGACTGGTCAACCTGCAGCACCTCATTGTGAACAACAATCAGCTGGGCGGCATCGCCGACGAGGCCTTCGAGGACTTCCTGCTCACGCTGGAGGACCTGGACCTGTCCTACAACAACCTCCATGGCCTGCCCTGGGACTCGGTGCGACGCATGGTCAACCTCCACCAACTGAGCCTGGACCACAACCTGCTGGACCACATCGCCGAGGGCACCTTTGCCGACCTGCAGAAGCTGGCCCGCCTGGACCTCACCTCCAACCGGCTGCAGAAGCTGCCCCCAGACCCCATCTTTGCCCGCTCCCAGGCCTCTGCTCTGACGGCCACACCTTTTGCCCCACCTTTGTCCTTTAGTTTTGGGGGGAACCCACTGCATTGCAATTGTGAGCTTCTTTGGCTGCGGAGGCTGGAGCGGGATGATGACCTGGAGACCTGTGGGTCCCCCGGGGGCCTCAAGGGTCGCTACTTCTGGCACGTGCGTGAGGAGGAGTTTGTGTGCGAGCCGCCTCTCATCACCCAGCACACACACAAGCTGCTGGTTCTAGAGGGCCAGGCGGCCACGCTCAAGTGCAAGGCCATCGGGGATCCCAGCCCCCTTATCCACTGGGTAGCCCCCGATGACCGCCTGGTGGGGAACTCCTCGAGGACCGCTGTGTATGACAATGGCACCCTGGATATCCTCATCACCACCTCTCAGGACAGCGGTGCCTTCACCTGTATTGCTGCCAATGCTGCCGGAGAGGCCACTGCCACGGTGGAGGTCACCATTGTCCAGCTGCCACACCTGAGCAACAGCACCAGCCGCACTGCGCCCCCCAAGTCCCGCCTCTCAGACATCACTGGCTCCAGCAAGACCAGTCGGGGAGGAGGAGCCAGCGGGGGTGCAGAACCTCCCAAAAGCCCCCCTGAACGGGCAGTGCTTGTATCAGAAGTGACCACTACCTCGGCCCTGGTCAAGTGGTCCGTCAGCAAGTCAGCACCCCGGGTGAAGATGTACCAGCTACAGTACAACTGCTCCGACGATGAGGTACTGATTTACAGGTGAGCTAGTGGCGGGGGGCCAGGCCGGGGGGGGGGGGGGGGGGGGAAGGAAATGATGGGGAGGTTTGTACCCTCCTCCCCAAAAATGTCTGTGGGAGGGAGTCCAAGGAGAACAGCACCACTCATGCAGATAAGAGGAGACAGGAAAAAGATCGCCTACCGGCTGAAGAAGGAAAGTGCGCACACATGAGCATCCTGAAGAGCTGTGCGTGGAAGACCATGCCTCCCAGGTGGGCGCGAGTCTCCCAACTTTCTGTCTCAAGCCCAGCTAGAGGACATACAAGAACAAATAGACCTCTTGGCCAAAGGATCTTACTTCTCCAAGGCCAAGGAGTGCATCTGACTTTCACCCAGACTCTAATGAAGTCACGGTTAAGCTTTTCAGGTCAGAAAGAGTTGGATTCAAATCATGGCTGTGCCACTTGCTAGTCATTTAATTCTTCTGATCTGTTGTAGTTTCTTCATCTGTAAAATGGGAATACCCCATATCTGACTTAGTTTGGACACTTGGGTGCAGGTAGTAGAATCAAACTAGCTTTTTTTTAAAAAAAAAAAAAAGAAAAAAGAAAGAAAGAGAGAAGAGAGGAACAATGTGCTAGCTCATGGAATCAGAAAGTTAGAATGCTGTTGAAAGCTCACTAGATCAAAGGCCCCCACCAACAGGTTCTGCATTCTCAGCATCTCACCTCTGCTAAGTTCCATTTTCCTCTGAGTTGTCTTTACTTTAGCACTTTGTCCTTCTGGGAGACTCTGCCAGGTTCCCAAAGCAGCCCAAGAGGGAGGAGAGGGTCCCTTTCCCAACTGAGCTCTGACTGAGTCAGACCAGCTCATTGAGTCCCCTGGGTCTTTAAGATGGGGTCACTCCGCCCACCTGTGTGTGCTGACACCCCAAACTTCAGTGTCTTCATGTGGATGTGGAGACAATAATGTTGGCCTTAGGAAGTTGCTGTGATCAAGGTGTCATTTCCAAGGCATGGCAGAAAGGGAGGAACAAGTGGAAAGCTGCCACAGAACTGTGGAAGTGGTTCTGGAGGAGGTCACAGAGTGATTGACAGAGGCCAGGGGCCAGAATATTGACTAAGTATTGAGTTCCCTTTCTTCCGGATCCCATATCGCTGACTGCATGGTTCAAGTACCTGATTCAGTGACTTGGAAAATAAAGTGGGTGCATGTGTGCCCAACATCCCAACAGGAGAATGGAGGAGAAGGGATTGTAGATTGCAACCTGGAGCAGGGCGTGCCTTCTCTTTTTCCCATTCTCTCTCTGTCTTTCTCTGGCCAGTATACATACCCTATAGCAAATTGAAAACAACAACACAAACCTTTTCTGTCCTGAATCCCTGAGTTCCTGAGTCTCTGGATGGAAGCTGTGGGAAAGGAGCATATGAGGAAGTACAGAGTCCATATGATCAAGGGTGGGCATGCCATCAAGACTGTAGTGGAGCCAGGGAACTCCTCTTACCCAGCATTGGCTGGGCTCATCGGGAGAGCAGTTTCATATCTCAGGATGGAGAGGGCAGTACTACAGCTTAATTTAAATGCATGCATATAGACACATACAGAAATATATACAGAGAAACAAACTTAAAGATGCATATATGTATCTTTCTAATTATAAAAGTCATAGTCTGTATGAATTTGGAAGGTAAAGAAAATTAAAGAGGGAAATAAAAATGACCTGCAATTCCACCATCCAAAATTAACCAGAGGCATTTGGAAAGTATGTCTCAGTTTGTATTAATTCAGAATGATATTTATTATTGAGCTAGCCTATACTTTTGTATCTTAATTCTTTCTACTCAAAATTACAGCTTTCTTAGTCCCCATGGTAGTAAAATATTTTTCATTTGGCTGTACCATAATTTATTTAACAAACCTTTTATTGTTGGACATTTTGGTTGTTTCCCATTATTCAGTATTAAAAGTAACACAGTGATGGATATTTTTGTACATAAATATGTTGGTGCAAGTTCAATGATTTCCTCAGTGTATTTTACTAGGAGTTGAATTGCTGATGTAAAGGGTAAATTATAATCTATGTTACATGTAAATATTGACTTACACTCACCAGTGGAAGGGGACAGCAGTGCTTAATGACCACACCTTTTCCAGAATTAAATATATAATTACTTTCGGCTTTGCCAATTTGAGAAGTGAAAAATGGAACTTGTTTTAATTTGCATTTCTTTGATAACTTGTGAGGTTGACCTTTTGAAAGTAAGTATATTTCTTCACTTGTTAATTTATTATATGCCCTTGACTTTGATAGAAAGGCTAAAACCTACCAGCTCTGAGGCTTGCACCAGCATAGGGTGAAGGGAGATGCAGCTTGTGAGAGGGAGGGAAGATGCCACATCAAGTGGGCAACATGCCCAAGTTACCAAAATGGCACCCCTTCCTGGGGGGGGGGTCCTCAGAAATACGAGGTAAGAGCAGGGCTTGAAGTACACCTGCGTCTCTCAAGGTGGGAATTCTAATTGCTTTTATTTGGTGATCGAGAACTTAGGTATAGTAGGTTGATAAATATAATATAAAAGGAAGTATCAGAAATCTTGGAATGAAAAACTGCAGGTAACAATAGTGACTTCTTCTTAGGACTGGTCAGGAAGATGAGAAAAGATACAGTCCTCCAGCCCTGTGGGCTGCAGCAAGCACCCGAGGAATACTGAGTACCATCATCAGTAGTAGCAGTCATGGCAGTAACAGTTTATAGTAATATCATTATCTTGTCTGCCATCTTAGAGAAGGAAATGAATGAGGAGGGTTAGGAAAACAATTCAGTCTTTTCTTTAAGACAGATTTCCAGGCCCAGCCGCAGTGTAGAGTGGTAGCACAAGTGCCCTGCAAAGCTGGAAGCCATATAGCTTCTGTGGGCTCAGATCTGCAGGCCAGTCTGAAAACATTCCAGTTATGCATGCAGGTGGCCTGGCTCCTGAGGAACTTCAGAGCTGGGGAAAGGAGGTCACAGTGTAATGAGACCTGGTTGAGGGTACTCCTCTCTCTCTTGTTCTCATGTGTGTACATGTGTTCTCTATAAAAAAAAAAAAAAATCCAAAATTCTAGAGAAAAAGGGAAGCATGAGTCTGTAGCCAAATAATAGTCATAACGATCACTAGTCAGCATTACTGCAAGTTTACTGTGTGTTTGATGCCTAGCTTTACGGATAGTATCTCATTTAATCTGACTGGATATACCAGGAAGTATAAAAGGCCAAGATCATTGGAAAAAACTCTCCCGAGTTAACACAGCCAGAGAATGAGGGCTGTAATTTGTAGCCAGAGGGGTTGAGCCATAATCCCCAAAGAAAATCCCAAATACCATATTCCCAAATGTTGAAAGTTCTCTCTTTTTAAAATTATTATTATTTATATTCAATAGCTATACATCATTTAGATTGTAAAGAGATTTTACCCCGCATGATACATATCTCAGTCCAGTTGAGAATACTATATACACCCTCATCAACAGCTAACAAACTATATCTGTGTCCCACAAATATCTTACCTCTTTATTTTTTTCCCCTAATTTATTTTTCCTGCACTCTTCCCCTCCCACACTCTCCTTCCATTTTGTCTGTAGTGTCCATAACAATTTTTTTTTTTTGGAGAAGTTTTTGCTATAGGGTGCGTGCACTCGCCAGACAGACAAAGAGAGATAGAGAGACAGAAAGTGAGAAATCACCCCCCAGGGGGATGGCCACGCCACAATCCCTTCTCCTCCATTCTCCTCTTGGGATCTTGGGCATGCACACACATGTGCCTGGCGTCAGTTTTAAGCCACTGGGTCTGGGACGAGAACCACATTTGACTACATGGGAGTCCAGCGACATAGCCATTACGCTAACTGCTGGTCCCTCATAACAATTTTTAATGCTTTTATGTCCTCCAGTCTTTCAGTCTCCACCACAGAGTGTGGACAGTCTGTATATGTTAAGTGGAGATAGCAAATGTTGAACTCTCTTAAGATCAATATCCCTAAAGTCTAAAACCCAAAAGATCAAAATAACAAAAATATTATTCTGAAGAAAGTAATTTAAAATGTTCTTAAAAGACATTTATTGGGGTCAGCCAGTGGTGTGGTGGTGGAGGTGGTAGGATCCCACATGGCTTATGGTGCAGTTCAAGTCTTGAACCCAGAGGTTTGAAAAACATATTGCTCACATGTGTATGCCCAGACATCTTGAATGGGGAGTGAAGGGGAAGGGATTGTGGTGTGGCTATCCCCCTGAGAGGTGCTTTCTCATTCCCTCCAAACCTCTCCCCACTGCCCCATCCCTCTTTAGCACGTGCCCTATAACAATTTTTTTTTTAAAAGAGGCATTTACTAGTATTTCATGTTGGGTAAATTATCTTTACAAGCCAAATGATATATAGTGATTGAATGTTTAAAAAAATAAAAATGAGAATAAATAACAATAAGATGAAAAAAATGAAAAACTATTTGATAATGATGATGTGGATAGTAATGTCTTTGTCTTGACTGATATGCATGGCAATCGTGCTGGAAAAAGCAATGTTGTACACTGTAAATTAAATGTAATATAAAAAATTAAAAATAAATAAATAAGAGACATTTACTTACATTTTTATAAGGATATTTACCTGAGAAACATAAAAATACAACGGAACACTTTATAGGCCACTTGGCACAATAAAATAGGCAATAATAATAATATATATCGATTTCTAAGCACAAACACTGAGGTATGCTAAGGACAATTGCAAGGGTAAAGCAGTTATGAGCAGATAAACTGGATTCATAAAGAAATAGGTCAAAAAGCAAAATGTATAAATATCATTATGATTGGTGATTGTGTGCACCCAGCTTTGAAAGTGCAGTTATTTGAAATATTTTGATGGACAAACTAAGTCTTGAAGAAATTGATCAAAAACCATGCCACATCTTTAGAACGTGGGGTTGGTACTCCCAGAACTGGGATGAATTCCTGCTTCACTTACTAGCTATAAGGGACTTTATGCATTTAAACCTGTTTCTTCATCTGTAAAATGAAGAAATTATGAGTGTATCAATTGTGATGTGAAGTGACTATTTATTGAGTAAAAAATCTATATAGTAAAAACAAAAAACATGAGTGTCCATGGAATATTCAGTCACCCAAAGAACTGAGATCTCAAGAAGTTTGATCTTTCGTGAATACAAATGTACAAAAAGGATATCTCTTCACTTAATAAGGAAGTTCCAATGTTTTAATGTATACACATAATATTTACACACAAAGTCAATATCGTGGTAATGCAGAGTCAAATTTGCAAAACAGTTGGTGAAATGAACTAGAACTCTCTAAAAATCTCTACGTAATTTTTATTTCCACTAGTAGTATTGGAAAAGATATCATAATGAAATATATAGAATAGAGAACTGTAAAAATAATGACAACTTAAAATAGTGAGACAAAAATCCTATAAAAACTTAAAAAAACAGGGACCAGCAGATGACATATTGGTTACATTGCTGGACACCCATGTAGTGGACTGCTGTTCAAGTCTCGGACTCAGAGGCTTAAAACTCAAGGTGGGTGCATGTGTGTGTGTGTGCCCAAAGTCCCTAGAGGAGGGGAATGGAGGAGGAGTCCTAAGAGGAGGATTGCGGTGAGGCCATTCCCCTGGGAGGTGATTTCCCGCTTTCTATCTCTCTGTCTCTCCAGTGATCATACATGCCTATAACAAAAATCTCTCTTTCTGGAAAAAAAAAAAGTAGACTAAAAAGAAAAAGAAAATTTAACATATGAAAAAGTATATTTCAGGAATAGACTATGGGTAATTGCACAAAGATAGTCCATGAGAACGGATGGACTTCCATGATTTCAGCTTTCAACATTTGGGATTTTTATCATTTATGATTGTAATTTGGGGGATTTTAGATTTTAGGGATGTTGATCTGTTGCGATTTTGACATCTAGGATTATAGCATTCAGAACTAGGTCCTCCAAAACTATGATCAGCACTGGCACCCAGGCCCTTCGCTTCAGCACCCAGACTCACCCACTACAGTCATGCCATCCTCTGTACTCAGAGGGAATACTGCCTTGAGAGAAATAGGAGACGCTAAGAAAGAAACTGGACGTTTAGAAAAGAAATTGTCCCCATAAAAATGAAAAGACGCCAGTGGGATACACAATGACCCTCTGCTGCACTGAGATTGTAACAGGAAGGTATACAAAAGAAGGGAGGAAAAGCCTGAATACAAAGAGAAGCACATGCTGTACAGAGAGAGCTAAAGGTGACCAAAGAGGGCTTTTCAGTCCATTCGTAGCAAGAATAAAACATGCTGGTTGGTTGAGGAAGACGTTGCAATGGAGTAGGCAAGAGGCAGAGTCTCACAGCATCCAGTCTGCCCCCACCTTCCCCAATAAGGAGAACAACAGCAGGAACAATAATCTGTAAATCAAAATAATGACAACTTAAAATAGTGAGACAAAAATCCTATAAAAACTTAAAAAAACAGGGACCAGCAGATGACATATTGGTTACATTGCTGGACACCCATGTAGTGGACTGCTGTTCAAGTCTCGGACTCAGAGGCTTAAAACTCAAGGTGGGTGCATGTGTGTGTGTGTGCCCAAAGTCCCTAGAGGAGGGGAATGGAGGAGGAGTCCTAAGAGGAGGATTGCGGTGAGGCCATTCCCCTGGGAGGTGATTTCCCGCTTTCTATCTCTCTGTCTCTCCAGTGATCATACATGCCTATAACAAAAATCTCTCTTTCTGGAAAAAAAAAAAGTAGACTAAAAAGAAAAAGAAAATTTAACATATGAAAAAGTATATTTCAGGAATAGACTATGGGTAATTGCACAAAGATAGTCCATGAGAACGGATGGACTTCCATGATTTCAGCTTTCAACATTTGGGATTTTTATCATTTATGATTGTAATTTGGGGGATTTTAGATTTTAGGGATGTTGATCTGTTGCGATTTTGACATCTAGGATTATAGCATTCAGAACTAGGTCCTCCAAAACTATGATCAGCACTGGCACCCAGGCCCTTCGCTTCAGCACCCAGACTCACCCACTACAGTCATGCCATCCTCTGTACTCAGAGGGAATACTGCCTTGAGAGAAATAGGAGACGCTAAGAAAGAAACTGGACGTTTAGAAAAGAAATTGTCCCCATAAAAATGAAAAGACGCCAGTGGGATACACAATGACCCTCTGCTGCACTGAGATTGTAACAGGAAGGTATACAAAAGAAGGGAGGAAAAGCCTGAATACAAAGAGAAGCACATGCTGTACAGAGAGAGCTAAAGGTGACCAAAGAGGGCTTTTCAGTCCATTCGTAGCAAGAATAAAACATGCTGGTTGGTTGAGGAAGACGTTGCAATGGAGTAGGCAAGAGGCAGAGTCTCACAGCATCCAGTCTGCCCCCACCTTCCCCAATAAGGAGAACAACAGCAGGAACAATAATCTGTAAATCTGCATTGAGGGATTATTAAAGTTATATTCACTTTTCCCATGAGCAAGTGTGACAGAGAGAATGACAGAGAAGCAGAGATACAACTCCACCAGCACAGTCTGAACACCATGATCCACACCCAGCCTCAGCCAGCCCCAGATCCTGGGCATGCGTGTGCCTAGTGCACTCAGGGAGGTCTTTGGGCATGAACCCAGAGTCTTACTCCATAGGAAGACTTCCTCAGCCTCTTAGAGCTGTGAGTTTTACTGCTGGACCATGATCCAGACTCCCAAGAGATCATTTATACTGGTTGCTCTCTTAAGGGCTTTGTGTATAATTAATTTATTCTAACTGGTTCTCACAAAACCCCAGGAGGTAATAACTGTTACTACACTTTACATATAAGAAACTTGCCCAAGCTGGCTCCACAGCCTAGCAGTTAAGAGAGTCAGATCCCACCTGGCTAACTAAGTGGCTTACGTCCTGGACCTGAAGTCTTGAAAAACACACTGGGTACATGTGATGTGTGTCTGAAATCCCAACAGATGAAAAAGTGAAGGAATTGTGGCATGGTCATGCCCCATGTTTGTGTGTGTGTGTGTGTGTGGGGAGTGCTTTCTTTCTGCTCTGCTCTCTCCATCTCTCTGTCTCTTCCTGCTGCGCACGCA
>NW_006159716.1:3990760-4003878 GCF_000334495.1 Tupaia belangeri chinensis
CCTATTCGCTGTCGCCTTCTGCTTAGCACGCATGCCCTCTGTCAAAGTTAAAAAAGAAAAGAAATAAAAAAAAACTTGGCCAAGGTGTTATACATGGCATAAGTGGCAGAGACAGAATCTGAATCCAGGCAGCTTGTATGTTTGCACAGAGCTTCGACCTGGGAAGGTCAAGGTTAATGCTATGGAGAAAGTTTTTGAAGCCCAGCAGATATGCATCCTAGTGCTATACATGAGTTCTGGTCCCCAGTCCCCAATGTGTCACATCCCAAGACCAAAGGAATGCATAGATGAGAGTTGAGAGTCTGCTCCAGTGATCCTGAGATGGCATGGACAGAAAGAGAGATGCCAATGGTGAGAAAAGTGTGGATATTTTTCTTATCAAAGAATAAATTCCTTAAGGCTTAAGGTGCTAGACTGGACATGGAGTCCCTATAAAATTCTAGAAAGGCTTTCTCAGCAGATGCTGTAAGCTTTTTTGGGGAAAAAAATGGTGACCCAGCATAAGTTTGCTAAGGACAACTAATTTATTGAACCATGTCTTCGGTACTTCTACCATAGATTAGTGTTTGCACCCTTTCTTATCTGCCTCCTTGTCACCCACAAGGACAATGCTCCCCAGTAACATCCCTCCCTGCACAGTGATTCTCACTAGACCCCACCTCCCACATTTCCATGGGGAAAGTGGACCAGAATCTCTGGGATGACAGGTGCTCTTGGAAAACATGCCAGGAGTTTCCATTGGCTGTAAGTCACTCCCATAAACAGAGTGTATCACAACTATATAGGACACTTGGCAAATTCTCATGCTGACTTGGAGACCAAAAGGAGAAATGTGAGCAGATAAAGTTGTCTTATAATTGGCCAGCTAACTAGACTGATTAATAAAGTCATGTGAACATGCTAGAAAGCCTTTTGCTTGTGCCCCAATGTCTGCCCCCATTTTTACACTGCTCAACCTGTTTTCTTATTGACATGAACAACTATACAAAAAATAAGCTTGATAAATTGTCATATCTATGTATCTACCTATCCATCTATTCATCCATCCATCCATTTTGGTTTGAGGAATCAATTGCCGTTACATAAATTCAAGTGAGGAAAATGTGGCTTGGCTGGAGGTTCGTGTGCATAGACTCAGAGTTGTAGTTGATCTCAAGGACATCATGACCAGGAAGGGATGGACTGTGAAAAAACTCTTGTGGTTTTCAGTTGTGTTAACAAAAGTATAGTTTTCAGATCATGGGAAGTTATGGTCCTACTGAACCATTCCAGCTGGTCAGAGCAGAGCTGTGGTATATTTAACTTAGGGCACTGCAGTTTTTGTAGTCATGTTTATAAAATGCAATGTATCCAGAGTTCAGATGATGAGAATGAATGAATGCAAGTTCATGTGAGATGGAGATGAGAGGAAAGAGAAGAAGTCATAGCTCCTTTTTTTTATTTTATTCTTTATTTTGGAGAGGTTTTTGCTATAGGGTGTGTGCACTCACCAGAGAGACGGAGAAGAGACAGAGAGACAGAAAGCAAGAAATCATCCCCCAGGGGGATGGCTACACCACAATCCCTTCTCCTCTACTCTCCTCTCAGGATCTTGGGCACGCACGCACACGTGCCCGGCATGAGTTTAAGCCACCGGGTTCTGGACTTGAACCGTGGTCGACTACATGGGAGTCCAGCGACATAGCCATTACGCTAACTGCTGGTCCCATTGTAGCTCCTTTTAACTCATTCAAAGAGTTTATCAATGGAAGAGAGGAAAACACACACACACACACACACACACACACAGAAGTAGGCATTAGTCCATGATGAGAATAAAATTCCAACAGCAACAGCTTTACGTCCTTCTCATTGCTTTCTGTCTGGCTGATAAGCAATTTGGCTGTGTACCTCTCCTCCTCTCAAGCACGTGCTATCCACAATCTCCACACCCCCAGCCTCTGGTAAGTCCTGGCCCATAGCAGCTATGGAGTCAACATTGCATGAACCAAACAGACTAGAAATGAGCACCAAAGCCTGCCTGCCAGCAGAGTAGGTATGAGTTGTCACGGAGTTGTGAGCTGCCCGTTCTAGAGGGTCTAAGAAGAACCTGGCTGTGGTCACACAAGGGGCACTAAGAGGCAGCCTGCCTTTGAGGCAGGAGTGGAAACATTTGACTTGCATGATCCCAGTTCTGGTAGAGTATGAGTCCTCTAAGACTCCCATGACTCACTGATCAAGGCAAGATGGTTTCTGCTGTTCCTAAATCCACTTCCTACGAGTTGGGGCCACTAAAATGTATCTTGTTTTCCAGGGTTAGGGTGTCCTGATTCTGAGGTCATAGGCAGGGACCTTAGCAGAGGCTTAGAAAAGCCAGCCAGACCTGGACACAGGTCACCCTTGACTTACCCCAACCCAAGCCCATAGAAGCAGTGGGAACTGCAAGCAGTGTTTGAAAACATCAATTTCTAGTCTGCAACCAGGACAGAGGAGTAGAGGCCTGGGTGGTCCCTAATTACGGAGACTTTCGCCGATTTGAATTGGGCTATGAAGTACTCTGTGCTCTTTTATCAGGTGACAAGCTTCCTAGTTATTTAATATCATGGCTGGCTTCCCAAGGTTTTGCCCTCCCGGGTACATGTGGCTGAGCCCTGCAGGCAGACACAGGGACCCACTGGACACAGACAGTTCACAGGAGGGGCCTGGCCTGTTTCTTACATATTCGAGACACTGACGGTCATATCTTTCCATGCCAGAGCCTTCCCTTTCTGGAGGGGGTTAGCACTAATGGGGACAGTATCAGAGGGGAGAGAGTGGAAAAGAGGAAAGGGACAGGGTGGGGAGGGGGAAGTCAGAAAGAAAGGGAGCCTTCTTCCCTGGAGAGAGCAACAACCCACCCCAGCTGGGCCTCCTCCCTGTTGTGACATGGAAAGTTAAGTGCCCTGCATGTCATTATCAGCCCTAGTGACATTCACAACACTTGTCTCTAAGAGTCGTCAAGAACATCTGTCACCCGGCATGATGTTGGACGGTCCCCAGGAGGGCCAGGGAGCAGCAGGCATGCTTCTGGAACACAGTGTGGAGTTAGCCAGCACACAGCCTTGCTCTGTGTGCCTCATTACTGCTGCCATCATCTCCACGTTGGGAAAGCAAGGAGCAGTGGGAAGAGGGACCCTGCCAGTGGGAGATGACAGCCACCCACGTCTACTCCTGCTCCATCGCAGGCACTCCTTTCCACGCCATGTTCTTCCATTACGGTCAGACATTCCCTCTCCTTGGGGAGACTGGACCACCCTATTGAGTTTGACAGGGCAAGGGGCCATCTTTTACTGCTGCTCTGTTTCCTATATGTGGAAAAGGGTGGCAGATTCAACCAGTTTCCACCCTGTCAGGATCTTAACAGTCAGCAGCTCAGTGAAGCCCTGTCCCTTCTTCATGAAAATACAGCCATCTTGCCCTGACTCCATGGCCTGGTGGTTAAGGCAGCTGAATCCCACGTGGCCAAACATGGGAGTCCTAGATTTAGCGACTTGAAATACAAGTGAGCACACATGCCCAAAGCACCAAAAGGAGGGAGAGATGGGTGAGGCATTGCAGCATGATCAATCCCCACTGGAGGTACTTTCCCACTTTCCTTCTCTCTGTCTCTCAGTCTCTATGGTGAGGGCATGTACACTCTGGTGAATTAAAATAAATTAAGTAAAATACCACTATCTCTGCTACAGAGTGGAGGAAGATTTCCAAATGATCCTGGCATCCAAGGTTCTGGGGCAGGGGGGAGAAGCTGGAAAGGATGGTACTTTCTAAAGGGAGAGGGAATGCAGGCTCAGCTGTTTCCCCAGTCTGGCTTCTCCCAGAAGGACCGGTTGAGCCCCACCTAGTAGAGGAAATGAAAGGCATGAAGGAGGAAATTGAGATTGGTCAGGAAAAAAGGTAACTCCTTGGTCAGACCAAAATTAAAATCAGCTTGCCTTGAATTATATGTTTTTCTAAATTTATGTCAAACTGTTTGGCTACTGAAATCCAATGTCCACAAGTAGGTATGATGATATTATTGGATAATAATATAAATATATATTTATAATATTACATCCATTTTATAACTTGTGACAGTAAGTCTCAAAGGAATTGAAGGTCTTCAAAGCAAAGTCTGAGATGACCTCCTTGAATCAGTGCCTTTTCTGCCATGCTGTGTCCCATGCTCTGGGACACATCACGTAATTCCCCCAAGAGTTTTCATTAAGGCCAGAGACTGGGGGGCAAGGCAGTTGTAACTTCTCTTTCTGGGAGGAGAACCCCGGTAACCCATTGGGATTCCATAGGGTTTTTTTTCTCTTTGTCAGATTTAGTTGTTTCCCCACACTTCTAAGTTCTAGCAATTAGGAAAGGAGAAATGGCTCTGCTCAGAAATAGTCACCTGGGATCAGTTAGTGAAAACTGTGGGCAAGATGGAGGTTTCTGGCACCTCACCAGGCAAGCCACTGTGAAGTGAAAGTTGCCAGAGACATCAGAAAGAAATGCATCTGGAGTCAGAAGTACAGGGTGGCAATTGGGAGGAACAATAAGCTCAACCTAATACAACAAACTCCTAAGAATTTATAGGTCTGTTTTTCTGAGTAGCATGGTGATCAGGGCCCCACTCCTGTCTTTCTGTGCTGCCATCTTCAGCATAGTTTCTGTTCTCATAGTCACCACATAGTACAAAATGGCTGCTGGAGCTCTGGCTATCACATCTCTCTCTTATGTAGCAGGAAAGATGAAAAGGAGAAGGGCAAGAAGGGACAATGGAGTAGGGGGCAGCTCTCAGAATCACCACCCAATAGCTTCCTCTTACATTTCATTGCACACACATTGCTGCAAGGCAGGCTGGGAAATGTAGGGTTTTTTTGAAAGGGAGTCACAACACACCGTCAGTGATATTCAGAAAATGGGAAGACTGCTATCGCTTCTGCAGCCTGGGACTGTACCCCAGTCCTCTCAACTACTCCTGGGACCACGGGAAAGTCACTTCACTGCTCTTTGTCTTTGTTTTCTCATCAGTAAAATGGGAAGAGATTCTCTTCTGTATGTTTTATAGAACTGGGATGAGGATACATGTCTTTCCTCATGGTCTCCTATGAAATACTGGATACCAGTAAGTACTTACTGCTGTTAAGAGGCTGCCCACAGGACCAACAGTTAGCGTAATGCCTATGTCACTGGACTCCCATATAGCCAACCACGGTCTGAGTCCCAGACCCGGTGGTTTAATCGAATGTCAGGTGCTTGTGCATGCGTGCCCAAGATCCTGAGAGGAGGATGGAAGAGAAGGGATTGTAGCACGGTCATGCCTTCTGAGGGATGATTTCTTGTTTTCTGTCTCTCTGTCTCTCTCTGTCTTTCTGGCGAGTGCACGTGCCCTATAGCAAACCCGCCCCTCCCCCCAAAAAAATAGAGCCTGTCCACATCCAGTTCTTAGATGCCTCTTCCTGTCCCTCGTCCCCAGGCTGGCTCTTGTGTCTCCATTTGCAAAATCAAGAGAAGGAAACCTGGCAAATTATCTCATGAGGTTTTAAGGGATCAAGAGATAAGGTGTAACCCCTTTTGGAAATACTTGCAGTTCAACTGGGAGTTCTGAAAGACGCAAAACAGCGCATCTCTAATAGTGGAATTTCAAAGCCCATGGCAGGCTTGTACGTAAGAGAGACAGCTCTCAGGGTACTATCTCAGAGTTTCTCAAATCATATCGCTTTCTTCTCATCCTTTCTTTCTTCCTCTGCTCAAGAAGATGCCACCACTCGAATTCAAGTACTTTCTGGGCATCTGTTCAGAGGTGACTAATACCTCTTCATGTCATTTTCTTGTCACTCTCAAAAATCTCTTGCTGGGGATGTCTCTGAAAACAGAAATAATTAGCAGGGGTAATGGGATTACTGTACGCAGTTTTCCTCTTTTCTGAAATGAGGCTTTCCCCCCCCTTGTAAGAGAGAACTTGAAAAGCAATCCGCTGATAGTTTTATATACATTTGGTTTGTTTGGAAATGGGGGCAGGGATGTTGTTTTTTTTCATACCAGAAAAACCCCAGAGTAGGCTTACAGGGAGAAGTGCACATGGGCCTTAGAGGGCGGTACTGTTGGTTCTGGCCATCAGAACACCACCAAACACTGACTAGACTGGACTTTCCCAGATATGCTCACAGGGCCCAGCTCCTCTCAAACTTGCAACAGCTTGGGCAGAGCAGAGATAGGGAAGCGGTAGAACCCAGGTGTTCTAACCTAGCCCAAGTTTCCCCATCACTCCAGTGTTTTCCAACATTTCCTGCATTTTGAAATCCTCCCATCAAGAGGTTTTGAGTCAGGGCCAGCAGGTGGTGTGGTGGTTACCATGCTGGATTCCTACATGGCTGACAGTGGTTGGTGTCCTGGACCTGGCAGCTTGCTTTCTTACTTTTTCTCTCACTCTCTCTGTCTCTACCCGGTGAGTGCACATATTATTATTTTTTTAAAGAGGGACTTTTGCTATAGGGTATGCACGCTTGCTAAAGAAACAGAGACAGAAAACGAGAAATCACACTCCCCCACGGGGGGATGGCCACACAGTAATCTCTTCTTCTCTGTTCTCCTTTTAGGATCTTGGGCATGCATGCACACAATGCCCAGCATGAGTTTTAAGCCACTGGGTTCAGTATTTGAACAGTGGTCGACCATGTGGAATTCCAACAATGTAACCATTATGCCATCTGCTGGTCCTGAGTGCACATATATTATTAAAAAATAATAGGGACAGTGTAATGATTACATTGCTGGACTTCCACGTAGTTGACCGCAGTTCGAGTCCCAGACCCAGTGGCTTAAAACTCATGCAGGGAGCATGTGTGTGCGTGCCCAAGATCCTGAGAAGAGAGCGAAGGAGAAAGGATTGAGGTATGGCCATTACTCCTGGGGCAGGGGGTGGGGGGCTCTTGCTTTCTGTCTCTCTTTGTCTCTCCGGCTAGTGCACATGCCCTATAGCAAAAATCTCTCTTAAAAAACTTTTTAAAAAAGAATTATTTATTTAATTTTATTTATTTATTCATTCATTTATTTTAATTTGATGAGAGAGGGAGAGAGAGAGAGAGAGAGAGAGAGAGAGAGAGAAGAGAAAGTGAGAAAGCCAGCCACCAGGTCCGGAATTCAAATTGTGGTTGGCCATGTGGGAATGTCCAGCGCCTTAACCACCACGCCACCTGCTGGTCTCTTAAAAAATAAAAAATAATAAATGAAATAAAATAGATAATTCTTCATAAAGAGAGAGAGAGATTCCGAGTTAGCTAGTGCTGATGTCTGGACATGGGCACTTTTAAAGCTTCCCCAGTGACTCCGACATGCATTTAGCACCATACCACTGTGCCAGCAAAACTGGGGGTGGGTGTCCTGGTTGGTATTGGTTAGAGCTTCTGTCAGTCCACATCTGCGGTTTGTTCTCTAAGTTCTGGTGCGAGAAGCCGTGAGACCCAGTTTCAACCCCAGTTCTACCATGCTCTGCTCATCTCACTTCCCCAGGACTTTGCTTCATCCATGCCATTGGAATAACACCCCACTTATATAGGCTGTCCCCAGAGATGACATATGGGAAATGCTTTGGCAACAGAAGCACCATGGGCCTGTTACTTGCTGGAGCCATTTTTATTACCCCTCAGCTGAGTCTGAGTGATTTATCCAAGGAGGATGACCCTGGGGACCTCTCCAGACATAGGCCCTTGTCATCCCCACTCTCTTTCCTTGTATGAACCTCAGGCTTCTTATCTGCTGAGTGGGGATAATAATAACTCATAAGTTTGTCAATGTCACAAGGTGATTATGAAACTGGAAAGAGGTGATAAGCGTGAAAAAGTATCTTTGTAAAGTGTGAAGTGCTCCTAGTGGCAGAGATATGACCACAACATCTCGTCCAAATTCGAGGGTTGTTTCTACCTTGTAAGAGGATTCCAGAGGGAGGTGGTTCAGGGCTGGCATGGGAACTCCATGAGCTTCAGGGATGGAGGCAGGTCAAGCACACTGTCACTCACATGTGGCTTGCTGCTCCCAGGTTTGCTGACACTCTACCTGGGGACATCCTTGGGTATGTGTAGCCCATAGGGGACTTGACAGCCCAAGAACAGCTCTCAGCCTTTGACAGAGTTGGAGAATTAGTCTCCCCTTCATCCAGGGGGAAGGAGGCATGTTCTACGCTCTCCCCCGGAGGTTCCCAGTAATCCTGAGCCTCAGTTGCCTGCAGTGGTATAAGCTTAGCAGAATGCCTGCGTTCACTGCTCCCCATTTTCTTGCCAGTGCTTCCCAGGCGTGTTTCCTCAATTAACTACTGGTCCTGGAACCCTCGTCTCGGGATCGGCTTCCAGAGAGCCCAAACTAACACAGGCACTGACCTCCCAGGGGTTTCCGCCCCTTCAGAGTCCCTCCGAAGTCCTGCCAACTGACTCTGCATGTGTCTCATTGCACTTCCTGCCATCCACATCAGAAGCTGAGGAAGATCCTCATTTGTTTGGGTGCATCGGTCTCCCTGCCCCCAAATAAAGTCCGTGTTCTGCTGGGAAGTTAGAAAAGGAGGATGAATTTTACAAGCTGTAGTGATGTACAGTGATTCTGTACAAATAAATACGTAAGTCAAAAGGAGAGGTGGATGGGGCCAGCCAGGTTGTGTGGTGGTGAAGGCAGCTGAAGCCCACATGACCACCTGCATGATTTGAGTCTCCATCCCAGCAGCTTGAAAACCATGATGGGTGCCTGTGTCCAAAATGCTGAGAAGAGACGAGATTGCAGTGTGGCTATTCTCTCTGGGGGGTGCTTTCTCTCCTTGTCTCTCCCTCTCTCGTCTCTCCAATGAGTACATGTGCCCTGTAGCAATTTTGTTTTCTAAAGAGGAGGATGGATTCTGGGGAGGCGTACAACTGCCACAGAGCGTGGATGGGCAAAGCATCGTTGTCTTAACATTTCTTGGCATCTGCCCACACAATCCCAGAAACCAGTAGCCAGTTTGTAGCTGAGGACAGCCTGAGAAGAAAGCTGATCCAGACTGCTTTTCTGCTTCACTGGGAGTGCTCTTTTCTCATCTCCGGAGACACTGAGCCACCGAGAGAAGCATAAAGGCCTGTCTCGGGTCTTGCCAATTAGGCCTATGGTCTGGCATGTGTGTGCGTGATGAGAGTGGGCACCCTGCGGGCGAGAGAAGGGTCCTGGACAAGAAGTCAAATTAGTGCCCATCAACTGCAGAATCTCAGAGGTGGGGGTGGTGAGAGAGAAGAAGCACACAAATCCCCAGAGTGTGAAGTGCTGGCCCGGGGTGAGGCAGGGCCACGGAGACAGGCCATGTGGATAAAGCAGCTCATTAACTATTTACAGGGTACAGCTATTTCTAGCTGGGTGGGCTCTGAAGATGAGCTCCGCCTCATTCTGTGGCTGCAGGGCCGGTGCTGTGGGTGGGAATACTGATCCAGGCTTGGGAACAAACTTCTCTCAGAGTAAAGGTGGTAAGTGTCAGAACATTAAGCATCAATGTCGGGCCTTCTAACTAGGTGATTAATTAGTGATGGTACTAAGTTAAGGAGCTTTTTAACTTAGTAATGAGAAAAGGTTAAAATGTAAATGAATGGCTTGGAGAAATTTGTCCATTTGAGCTTTTTCATGAGCCAGCTGAAGTGAGTTCCCGTGCCTGGGGCAGGAGAAGTGTATTCTAAGGGCTTCTGGAAGCAGGTAAAGTGGAGCACCAGCACGCCCTGGTGTGCAGGTGGGATTTGGAAGGAAGAAGGGAGGAGGTAGCTGTTTGAAGTCCAGCCAATGAAGACAGGACTGAGCAGGTGTAGCCCAGGGCCTGTGAGGGCCCAGTGTCTTAGTCTGCTGCTGCCATGATAATGTTGCATACCCTTCCAGTCTTGGTAGCTGACATTCACTAGGGCTTTGTTTCCTTAATCAAGGGATTATGAATTGATTGGAACTGAAGCAATTTGGGTCTACTGGGCTACACGGGGCTTCCTTGGCTTCAAGCTCCAGTTCTGGCCTAGATCTTCTCTACGTCTCTTCTTTTTTTAAAATTATTTAATTTTTCATTTATTCACTCATTCATTTTAATTTGACCACAGAGAGGAAAAGTGAGAAAGCAAGCCACCAGGTTCAGGACTCGAACTGTGGTTGACCATATGGGAGTGTCCTGTGCCTTAACCACCATGTCACCTGCTGGTCCCATCTAAGTCTCTTATTCTAAAGTCCTGGTGGAGGGGCTGTGGCTATCCAAGGTGTTCTTCTCATGGCAACAGCATAATTGAAGGAGTGTACCCAACAGCAGAAGCGAATGTCCAGCCTCTGTTGGTGTCTCATCTGCTGAATCCCATTGGCCAAAGCAAGTTACACAGCCAAGCCCAAAGTCAAAGCACAGGGAAGGCACTTCATCCACCATCAGCCCATGCCAAGGCTGGGGTGTGTTGTTTTATTGTAGGTGAGTAAAGAAGAGTAGTAACTTAGTCTACCATGCCTGGCTTCCTAGGAGAAAAGTTATCTCTAGGCCATGGTCTTGCATCGTTACCTGATGGGCTTGGTTTGTTAGCCTACAGATAAAGACTCCCCCTCCCCCTTGGGTTTCTGATCCAGTAGGTCTGGACCTCAGAATCTGCATTTCTACTATGTTCTCTCAAGGGTGCAGATGCTGCTGGTTTGGGAACCACGCTTTAAGAACCTCTAGTTCAGGGAAATGGGTTTACTCAGAGATTGGAAGAAGGCAGACTGTGAGTCTGAGTATCACACCTAGTAGCTATGTTTACCAAGCCCTTAGGTTCCAGATACTTTTCTACAGGTGATCTGTGATACTCGCACTGATTCTGGGAGGCGTGATCCCTTATTGCCATTTGACGCATAAGGAAGCTGAGCCAAGGGAGGTGATGTGACCTCCCAGGTCTCACTGCTCAGAGGAGGTGGACTGGAGCCTGGAGTTAGTGTTCTGTCCTGACTCGACTTTCTCCTGTTGGTGGTGAGGAGCCAGGGTCTTGTTTTGAGGGGAGGAATGACTTGGGGTGAGGAGAACCACATTTAGAACCAGGTAGTCCTTTATTCAATGCATAAATATTGAGTCCAGGCACATAAACAAGCAGGACTAATTGAGGGCCTGATCAAGGTCCCAAGGTTAGAACAAGACAGGCAAAGCCCTTGTCCCCAAGGAGCTTACATTCTTAGGGCAGAGAGAGGAAAACATTTGGGACATGCATCAGGAAGAAACATGAGCAGTGCAAGGAGAGAGAGACTGGAGGGCTGCCGCTTCACGTGCGTGGTCAGGGATGGCCTCTTTTCAGCAGTGACATTGGCAGAGACACAGAGGGTGTGAGCAAAAGCCAGGCAGAGGAGACCGCACATGCTAAGGCCCGGGGGCAGGCGTGCACTCGGCCTGCTGGAGAAGGAGCAAGGACTCTGGTGTAGCTGCACGAAGAGTGGTAGAGACCAAGTCAGGGGCCTGGGCAGGGCTGGGCCACTAGGACCTCGCAGGGGTTTGGTGAGGCCTTGACTTTTCTCCTGAATGAGAAGGGAGCCACTGGGGGATTAAAGCAGGGGCGTGCACGATGTGATCAAGGAAGAAGATTCTGGCTGCTGCAGGGTGCAGTGCCGGAAGCAGGGAGATCGGGTACGGGGTGGTGCAGGGGTCTTGGTCGTATCTTACGGCTGGCCCTGCTGCTCCTGGGTGCCCACAGCCATAGAACAGAAGGACGCCCTTCATCTCCCCCAGTTCAGGTGAAAGACCGGGTGTGGGGGACGGATGAGCGGGAAAACTGGGCAGGGAACAAAGCAGCCTGTCATGATGATTTTTCCAGCAGAATCCTTGAGCCTGTGTCTGCCTGGCCGGGGACCATGCTGAGCTCACAGCCGCGAGTGGTGAGATGAGATTATGGTCTCCCCAAGGAGGGCAGAACCCCACGCCATCACTGTCCCAGTGCCTCGGTCAGCACCCCACCCCCTCTGCCTGTATCCTCTCACTCTGAGAGGGAGTAATTATTTATGTTCTTGTTTAATTAGCTCATTAGGCATGTGCTGCAGTATTTCTGATCATAAATCACCTTCTCTAGTGGCTCTTCAGTGCATTTTTGCTGGTGCCTGGCCACGGTAATGAAGGTGGCATGTGGGCTGTGAGGGTGGCACGCGGCCGGGGTCTTGGTGACCTGCACTCAGTCTCCTGGGGCGTGTGTGGCCAGCTGGGGAGGCTACTGAGGCACCGGGCGTGGAGACAGGATCTGGGAAACTGAGATGGTGGCAGGGCGGCTCTGAACACCAGAGGGATATTTTTACCACCCGTCAAAATGCCACTGTGTGTGAGCTGGAGCCAAGGGCTGCTTCCCAAGGCTGCTTTGCTCTCCTCCCCCAAGCTTTGATTGTTGCTAGGAAGAAGTTCTGAGTGGAACAGGAAGGCTTTGAAACTCCCTGGTCGACTGAGCTGGGGCTGGAAGGAAGCTTCTGTCTTATGGCAAAATGGAGTAGGGCGGGGGCTGCCTCTCCCAGGCCAGGAAAGCAGACGTGCCCCGGTGCAGACTCAAGCCCTCCTCTTCCCCACCCTGCCTACAATGGGCCTCGGAACTGGACCTCATTCGGGAATGCTTCCTTTATGGATCAGAATGCCAAAATGTGCACCGTTAGAGCTGTGTTCTTTTGTAGCTAGAGTAGCCAGATGCTGAAGTAGCTTCCTCTGGTGCTGGCCAGAAGGGGGTGCTGACCCAAAGGAGACCACAGGAGCTTTGGCAGCAGGAGGAGGGAGGGGGTCGGGAAGTAGCCTGAAGACTACCACAAAGCCCAGTTCTCCTGTGTGGACGTATGGCCGAGGGTTAGAGAGAGCTTAGGGAGTAGAAAGACACAGCCAGGGCCCTTGGCCCCAGTCCTGCTGCTTGCTCCTCACAACTATTCTATCTTGGACTTGGTTCTTCTGTCATTAAAATGGGTCTAGTTCTTGCTACTGTTGTAGACTGAAAAATTCCAGTGACAAAGGGACAATTCAAGGTCACCCAGACCAGCACTCTCCTTCCTTTCTGAGCCTGTGTGTCCTGCCACTCTGCCCACCTGTCATCCCTCATTCCCAACACCACCTGGGGATACTGACTGGCCAGGAGCTTTTTAATTATTACTATTTTTTAGAGTCAACCTTCTTCCTCTTTCCC
>NW_006159716.1:4004337-4018602 GCF_000334495.1 Tupaia belangeri chinensis
CCCTCCCTCTACTCTTGCCTTTGTTTTCAGTCCTTCCAAAGGAGTTTATTTATGCTCGTGATGTCAGGTCTGGGCCACACGCAGAGAAGACAGGCCCTCCCGCCCTCAGTGCGTGTTCCTCAGGGAGATGAGTATTTCGTGATGACGTAGCTGAGGTGTTCTCTGAGTCAGTAGCTGTACCTGTGCCAGTGTGGTGAGAGTACATGAGAAAACAGGTCCTAGGGGACGGACCTAACCTGGGAGATCAGGGAAGGCGTCCTGGAGGAGGTGATTCGGAAGATCAAGTAGCTCAATCAGTGAAAAGACACAGAAGGCATTGCCAGTAAAGGCTGCCATGTTTGTCTGTCACTGGAGGGGTGTGCGCTACTGTTTACCTCCCGGTGTCTGGTCTCAGATAGCTGTGGAGCTGGGATGTCTCTCTGCACATGTGGGGTCCAGCAGTGGCAGTACGCTGAATGCACCCTGGCCAGAGCAAAGAGAATGGGGCCAGTCCTCAGCCTGTCCTGGCCTCCTGGGGTGCCAGGCCCTACTCAGATGAGGCGTCCCTAGCCAAGAGCCTCCCCTCAGCGGGTTCTGAGTCTGTCATACCCCTTCCTCCTTAGCTACCCCAGGACCACATGGCCCAGGCTTGTTGCAGCTTGGGGTTATGCGGGTTATAACTAAAGTTAGTGCTTGGGTGTCACAGCATCCCGGGGGGCCAGGACCTCTGGCTCAAGCCACCTTATTGATTTTTGATCTTCAATAAAACATTAACACATTTTACTTGTCTCATGTTTTTCTCATTGCAAGTCATCTCCTACCTCTGGTTGGAAATAAGTGGATTATAAATCACAAATCCAATTGATGGAAATTAGGTCAAAAGTGCCAAGTACATGCAGGTGGTTTCTGCTCCAGTAATGATGAGGCTAATAAGAGCCAGCCTTTCTGAGCAATTACTCCATGCCGGGTCCTGATCTAAGTGATTTCCATTTAGTAGCTCTGTTCTTTCAGCGTCCTGACAGATTGGTCAGATCACTGTTACAATCTCAGTTTTACAGACTGAGAAACTGAGGCACCAATCAGTTCAAAGCTTGCTCAAGGTGTCCCAGCCAGGATTCAAATCCCCAAGTAGGCTGGCTCCTGGTTTACTCTTCTTCCTCCCAGGATATGAGGGGACTAGGATGGGTGACTTGGAGTCACAGATGATGCCAGTGACCCCATTTGACCAACCCCAGAACCGTCGGCCTGTTGCCACTCAGAGTCACCATGAGGAAACAGGGGCAGGGTGAGCCAGACCCACCCACCACCCACAAGGAAAGAAAAAAACTGTGGAAACAGGTGGATGCTTCAGAAGGCAGCTCAGCCAGGCAAGTGGAAGAGCCAGGCAGTGCTGCTGATGTCTGACCAAGCGGCAGCTCCACTTACAGGAGGGGATGGTCTCAGCTGCTCAGGGCCTGGCGGTTCCATCAGAGGCAGGCAGGCCGCTGCCCGCCTTCTGCCCTTCTCCATGCCGGGAAACTGATGGCCATGTCCTCAGGCGTTCTCACTTATGACTTGCCATGTGAACCCTCACTGCTCTGATCCCCCATTGCCGCCTCTCCCAGGACTGAAAGGAAATCGGGTCATGGTTCAACCCTAGTGACAGAGTGGGCTGCAGGGAGAGGGAGGAGATTTATGGCTTGGTCTCTGCCTTCAATGAACCATCATCTCCCTGAGCTACTGTGGCCTCTGCCTCCTCGGCCCAGCGAGGCTGGAGCCCAGGGCCGAGGGGAAGGTGGGCATGCAGGCTGGGGGATGGTGCCATGAATCTCTGACAGCCATGGGGCTCCCGGGCTTGAGGATGACCGAGGGAGGGAGCAACCAATAGATCACAGCTGGCCGTTGACCTTGGGTCCTAAGCAAAGTGAAGAATAAAAGGTCATATTTATTCCATCGGAGCTGCGGGAGCCGTGAAATACCAGAGTGTGAATAAAGACAGTGCTAAATCATGCGCCTCTCTGGGGAGTGTGGCTTATCTGTCTTCTGGCCCTGACACCCGCTGAGCAGCCAAGGGTCTGTGTGCACAGAGACAGACAGAGAGAAGAGATAAGGGGGGACCCCCGCTGGTGCTGTCTCTGTAATCTTCCTGCTAAGAGGTGCTGAGATTCATAGATTCCTAGTAGGTAAGATCTCCCTCACCTCAAACGCGATTGTCTCAGCGAGGTCATTGCTGACCACCCCAGTAAAGCTGAGCCTGCCCATCCCAACCCCAAGAGCTTTCTGCTCTCTTCTTTTTTCTATAGCACAGCCCTCTTTTGAACATACTGAGTAAGTCACCGATTATGTTAATGGTTTTCTGTCTACCGTCTTCCTGTTGGCGATATCCCCTCCAGTGGCAGGCCCTTACACCAATGGTGGTCACTGCTATACCCCCAGTGCCTAGGGCAGCGACGGGCACGTAATAGGTGCCTCATGAAAATTGACTGGATAAATAAATGAGTACAGAAATGACCTAAGAAGTGGTCTAAGCCCAGCCCTCACTTGCCAGGAAGATCAGAGCCCCACAGAAGGGTAGAGACTTGTCCCCAGCCGCAGAGCCTGTTCGCGGTTGCAGAGTTGGGAGAAGAATCCAAGCTCCAGACTCCCAGGCCAGAGTTCCGAGTCCTGCATGGTCAGAGCTGATGTCACATCCATCAGATGTATGGGGGGGATTCAAAAGTGAGTGGGAAAATGGAATTAAAGTATAAATTCATTTGGGTGCAAAATTTTTTGAAATCCATGCCTACTTTTCTCATAATACACATTTTCTGTGAATGTTTTGGAGACCCCTTGAACTTACCTGTCACATCCTGTTAACTACCTACAGAACCTGGAGATGCTCAGCACAACGTGACACAGGAGCCAGGGCTAGTCTGCTTCCCCTCTTGATTAAAAATACAGGGGAGGGGGGGAACCAGCAGTTAGCATAATGGCTATGTCGCTGGACTCCCACGTAGTCGACCGCTGTTTGCGTCCTGGACCCAGTGACTTAAAACTCACGCCGGGCACATGTGCATGTGTGCCCAAGATCCCAGGAGGAGAATGGAGGAGAAGGGATTGCGGCGTGGCCATCCCCCCTGGGGGGTGATTTCTCGCTTTCTGTCTCTATGTCTCTCTCTGTCTGTCTGGCCAGCGCATGCACCCTATAGTGAAAACCTCTCAAAAAAAAAAAAATACAGGGGGAATGAATGTACTGTTAACTAACTTCCTAACCCATACATATGGGTTCCACGATTGGAGAAGGTCAGAAAATTTTCCCTGAGGATTTCTGAGAGCTGGGGTGGGCGTAGGGGAGAAGCATGTCCAAGCACCTTCACTCTCCAACAACTGCCACCGTGCGATCCTCCACATGCATCACTCATTCAGTCCTCGCTGCCAAGCTCAGTGGAGTGTAATAATAATAGCTGACATCTACTGAACTGTGTGCCACACTGTTGTCAGTGCTTTTAGCTAGCCATTCACTGAATCCATCCAGCAGCCCACACTGTGGAGAGCTGCTATGACCGTCCCCATGTTGCAAAGGAGAACGTGAAGCAAACATGTCATCATGTAAATGCTGCCATTCTCGGTGCGTGGTTTATACCAAGGAGCAGGAGAGCTGGAGAGCCTCTTTCTAATGACAGACAAGGCCAACAAGCACAATGCAGGAGTAATTATACAGGGTGGGGAGGCAGTAAGCACTGTGCAAGGAGAACCAGTAGGCCGGCTTCGTGGTTCAGCGCTAGTTGCTGCTCAAAAAGCTGGATCCCACATGGTGACCACGGTTCAGATCTCCAGTCTGGACAGCCTGAGACATACTGGGCATGTGTGGGCATGCCCAAGATCTGACAGGCCGGAGAACCGGAAAGGGGATCACAGTGTGAGCAGACCCTGTGGCGCATGCTCCCTCTCTCTCTCACTTTCACACGAGCGTGCAAGTACTCATTTATGAATAAAGAAAGTATATTTCTTAAATAATAAAAAGTATAACAGGGGAGGAGTTTGGGGTGCTTGAGGTGATGGGAAAATTGCAATATCTGAGTGGCTAGTGCAGGCCTCACTGAGAAAGCAAGCCTTGAGCAAAGGCTTGAAGGAGGTGAGCCAGAGGTCTGTGAAAAGGGCACTCCAGGCAGAGGAACAGCCAGGGCAAAGACCTCAAGGCTGGAGAGCTCCTTCAAAGTATTGAGAAGGCCAAGTCGCTGGAACAGAGAGCCAAGGGCGGGTTGTAGGCGCTGGAGCAGAGTAGAGATAGATCCCCTAGAGCTTGTGGGCCCCTGGAAGGATGTTGTTGCAAATGCTCACCCACATTTACGTGCTCACAACCTTGGGCCACAACCTGCTCTGATCTCTGCTCACACACCCCCGGATGCTCCCACACTGGTCAGTAGACACACACTCACACAAATATCAACCAATGGACATGCACTCATAAACTCCTATACTCACCTACACATAGCAGCCAATGGTCTCATGTGTTGAGAAAGAAACAGGGGGTGACTCCTCATCAGCCTCTCTCCCATCTGCCCCCAGCATGGCCTCTCCTCATCTTAAGTAGGGAGGAGATAGGCCAACTCTTTGGGTTTCATACCCATGAACCCCAATAAACAGTACTGGAGAGATTCCTAGAAAAGGTCAGAAGAGAGTCCTTGTTTTGCTCACATGTGACTTACATATGATTACTTCCGTATGAAGATGACAGGCCTACATGGTCACTCTCCAGGGACTTAGAGCCTCATCCATCCATCCTAGACCCGAGGATGTCTTGGAGCCAAAGCTTGGGGGTCAGCTCTGCTCTCCTGTACTCCCTCCCACGGGCTCTAGGGCTGGGATTGCATCAGGCCTTTCACTTGCACAGACAGAGGGGCCTCTGCTGCTTGCCTGAAGTCTCCCTCCAGAGGTCGTTACTCTCTCCCTCCTTAATGAAGCCCTTCCCAGCCAGTGTGCTTGTTAGACACAGAGGTGTCTGGGGAGGATCAGCAGAAATTGCCGGAGAAGTGCTGAGTGGGCACCTCCTGACCACCAGGTGGAAAGGGCATCTCTCCATGGGGTGAGGCTGCTGGCAGAATGACACAGCAACCCAGCAGGCCCAGTGTTTGCAGGCCTCTTGTCGTGGGGTCCACCTCCGGGTGCATGCGCAAGTGCACAGCTTGAAGCAATCCCTAAGGAAGTGCGTTACGTTTCTTGGTCACTCACTCGGGCACCAGTGCTGAGCGTTTCCCACTCTAGAAAACACCACCTCGGGTGTGTGCGTGCTTTACCACTCACTTCTCAGTAGGTTCCCCAGCAGGCCTCTGGGGTGGGGAGTAGTGCCATCCTTCTCATCTGATGGAGGAGGAGGCTGGGATTCTAGGGAGTGACAGCTCCTTTTCCAAGATTGCTTGGCAAGCAGATGGTGGGGCCAGCAATTGAACTTGATCTTCAAACGCCCAATCCAAACATCAGCGTGGCTGATGCACAGATTCCAAACACTGTACTCCATACAGAACAAATATAATTTTCACAAAGACACCATGTGAGTAAGACTATTAACACATTTTGCAGATGAGAAAACTGAGTGAGGCTACGGGACGTGAAGTGATGTACCCAGCATGGCGCAGTGAGGAAGCTTTCTGCACCATAGCACAGATTCGACCCCAGGGTTGACATGATTCCCTTCCTTGGGGAGCTCCTGCTCTAACAGAGGAAGAGGATTATAACTGGGGGGAAATGCAGGGTCCCAGTATCTACCCATGAAATTACTGAGGGCTTCTTTTCACCCCGATATGCTCTATTAAGGATGTTATGATTTGAATGTTGTGGGTATCCTCCAAAATTCATAGGTTAAAACCTCATCCTCCCTTGGGACTAGCAGATGGTATAATGGTTACATTGCTGGACTCTCATGTAGTTGACCATGGTTCGAGTCCTGGACCTGGTGGCTTAAAACTCACACCAGGTGCATGTGCATATGTGCCCAAAATCCCAAGAGGAGAACAGAGGAGAGGGGACTGCAGCATGGCCATGCCCTCTGGGGGTGGTCTCTCTATCTCTATCTCTGTACCAAGCACATGTGCCCTATGGCAAAAATCTCTCTAACAGAAAAAAAAGAAAAAATAATACAAAACAAAACCTCATCACCAGTGTAATAGCGTTAAGAGCTGGGACCTTTAAGAAGCAGTTAGGTTAGGAGGGCAGAGCCCTAATGGAAGGGACTCACAGGCCCTTATAAAAGGGCTCAAGGTCAATGGAGGAACTCTCTCTCCCTCGCCCTTCCTCCTGCCGTGTGTGAGTTTGCAGCACAAAGGCCCTCACCACACCAAATGCTGGCATCTTGATTTTGGACTTCTCTGTCTCCAGAACCATGAGAAAATAAATTTCTCTTTTTTATAAATTGCCTTGTTTATGGCATTCTGCTATAGTAGCACAAATGGGCTGAGACAAAGGGTCACTGTTGGCTACACCGTTGTTATTGAAACAAAATCTATAGTATTATTCCCTCATTTATTGCCACGCCCTGTGCCAAGCATTTCGCACACTTTACTCACTTAATCTTGACCATGTTCCTATGAGGCAGGTACTAATATTCCTATTTAGCCAACCTAGGATCACACCGTTAGAGTCAGAGCTGGATGTGAGCCCAGGCCCCGCTGCTGTGAACTTCCATGTCCAACCCTCAGCAGCCTCTTCCCAAGCAGTTGATCCCACTGGCTTCTACTCTGGAGCTGCCCTGTTTTTCAGTCATGAGGACATGGTAGAAGAATAAGCAGAGAACTTGGGGGCCATCCTATCTCATACCAATGCCTCCTTCTGCCCGTGGTCTGATGGGGCCAGCAAAATCAGTGGATAATAGAACCAAGAAGCCATGGTGACTGCCACCCACGAGTCCCATTGTTCTTGCTGAAGTGGCAGCTGTATTTCCCACATCTTCTCCTATTTTGGCTCAACTGGTAGGATTTGCTTTGTGATAGTCTTTTTTTTTTTCTATAAGGTATACGTGCTCACTGAAGACAGACAGTGAAAGAGGGAAACTGATAAATCACCCCGCCCCCCATGGGGGATGGCCTCACCATAATCCTTTCTCTTTCATTTTCCTCTTGAGATTTTGGGCACACAGGTACATGCACCTGGTGTGATTTTTAGAGCTGGTCCCCTGTGCCCCCTCTCACTGGCTCTAAGGCTGGGATTACATCCAGGCCTCTCACTTGATTAGACAGAGTGGCTCTGCTGCCTGACCATGGTCTCTCTCCGGAGGTCATGGGATTTGAACTATGTAGTTGGCCATGTGGGATCCAGTGCTTTAACCTCCATACAGCATGCTGACCCTTCTTTTTTCCTGTTTTTTCAAAGTGTGACAAAATATACATAGCATTTATCATTTTAACCACCAAGTGTACAGTTCAGTACATTCACACTCTTATGCCACCATCACCACTGTCCATCTCCAAAACCTTTTGACATCCCAAACCGAAACTCTGTACCTATCCATTAAACAATTTTCCAGCCACTGACAACCACCATTCTACTTCCTGTCTCTATGAGTTTGACTGGTCTAGGTCCTTCCTGTAAGTGGAATCATATACAGTATTTGTCTGTTTGTGCCTAATATCTTCAAGGTCCACCCAAATTATACTATTTTATTATGTAGCATAAACATAATAAAATAAAATAACATATATTTTGTAGCATAAACAAAATAAAATAAACATATAAAATGCATCTCAAATTGGTGTCATCCTGGTGTCAGGGCCATGCGCGCCTTCTCTGTATGGTTCCAGTTTTAGTGTAAACGCTGCTAAAATGATCACTGTGATATCATGTTTAAGAAGGCTGATGCTGGCACCAGCAGATGGCATAGCAGTTACGTCACTGGACTCCCACATAGTTGACCACAGTTCAAGTACTGGGCTGGCAGCTTAAAACGCACACTGGACATGTGTGTGTGCATCCTCAGAATTCCGAGAAGAGGATGGAAAAGAAGGGACTGCAGTATGGCCATCCCCCCTGGGGGTGATTTCTTGCTGTCTGTCTGTCTCTCTGGCAAGTACATGTGCCCTATAGCATAAATCTCTCTCTGAAAGTAAAAATAGAAGGGCTGGTGCTGAGTCTGTCTCTGGGTGGTGCCCTACGAAATCATGAATCTGCCAACTGGGGTAAATTGTCCAATCAAGGTCGTCTTTAGGTGACATTGACTTGATGTCTGCTGGTGTTCTAGTGTGTTTTGGATGCAGTTAGTGGGGAATCTTCCTTTCCCACACTTCTGTGTTTACAGCGAGGTATAATTGATCTGACACCTTCTGCGTCTTTTCTGTAAGTGATGAATTGTTGTTGAGCAAGCTCTTCTCAGCTCCTCTAGGAAATAAATGGCAACTTTCATCATCCCAGTCATCATCGTTGTGGTACCAAATGGCCCTGGGAAGGGGCGGACATGTTTATCTCTGTTGCACTTCACTTCCCACACTCACCACAGAAGGCTGGCATTACTACCCCATCTTGCCCATGAGGAAACTGAGGTTCAAAGATGGGAAAGAAATGGTCTAGAATCACACAGCTGGTCAGGAGCAGAACTAGCCTTCAAAGAGAGATTTCTGGCTAATTCCAAAGCCAAATTCTTTCCTCTAAGACATGCCAACCCAGTGCTTGGGGGCTGAAAGCTGAGAGTAACTATATAGAGAGAAAAGTTTCATATTTGCAAAGATTCGAATAAGGAAATGCATGTGTGCACATGCATGCATGCACACACACACATACATACACTCAGGTCAAGGTGGGCTGGAGAGCTCTCCTGGGTTGGCTAAGCTTGTAGTGATAGAAACAGTTGCTTAAGGAGAATAGAATGGGAGCCATGAGGCCTATAGCAGCCCCAGGAAAGCATAGGGCATTCCCACTGACAGCTCAGCATAAGCCTTGATGGGATGTAGCTCCCAGAGAGCCCAAGGTTCTCATGGGGAAGTATGAAGTCTGATTGAGTGGACATGGGCCTGACTCTCTTCTCTACCAATCACCCTGCCCTGAGAGAAGAGGACCATAGACAAACTGGCATGTGATCAGAGGCAAGCAGCCGAGAAGCAAGCTAGGAATTGCCACAAGGAAATGGCCGAAAGGAACAGAAATGTGAATTCTAGAGAAGTGAAAACCCACGGGGGAATGACAGAGCTGCCTCACGATGTGGAAAGCACCAAGAAGTGTAAAAGAAAGAAACAGGCTTGTTCTGGGAGGCCCCATGGGTTTGCATTAGGGCTGGTGAAAGGTAGGCTGTTGGCTCATGACCCAAAATAAGAGGGCATTCTGAGCCCCTCAGAGCTGTCCAGAGCTGGGATGGACCACCTGGCATGTCCCTGGACATCTGTGAGCTGTGCTGACGACCAGATGAGCCTGCTGTGGAGGCCCAACTATGATGACATAGTTGGCTTTCAGACCCCTGTCAACCCCGGGGTCCTAGAATCTGTGCATGGCATGGCAGAGTAATGATTAGACAGAGCCAGCTGACATCTCAGTGAGCCGGCCAGAAGTGTGCCTGGGCCAGAGGGCCAGCTGGGCCAGTGGCCTGCACCAAGACAGACTGCTGGATCCCAGATGGCTGGCTGGCTGGCCTCCTAAGTGGGCCATGTACCTGCCTCCAAAACTGCTATCTAACCTCACACTGGGATTCATTCCTCTGTCCTCAGGGGAACTGGCAGTTCCCCAGTCACTCTCACTAGTGTAAATAAGTCCTCACCATGGGCCAGGCATAGTACAGATAATAGGGATTGACTCATTCAGTGTGTGTGTGTGGGGGGGGCTCTCTCCCCTCCCCCGTTTGACAGGAGGGCTAAGTGGGTTGCCCAAAGTTCCGTATCTGGTCAGTGATGCCTCCAGGTTTTGACTCTGGTGGTCCAGTGCCAGAACCCATGCTCCTCTACCTTCTGGCTCTGTCCTCTCCTCAAAGAATCACCCTGGAGAGGGTGTCATCTCAACCAAACACTGGGGCAGCGGTTGCTAGGCAGCCAAGCAAAGGCGGGGCCTCCTCAGGTGTGATCTTCACCTGCCACCAAGTGAGCCCTCCCTTTGGAGCCAGGAATGCAGGGAACAGCCTGCTGGGCCTGGTTCACTTTGGCCTAATTTCCAGTAGTCTCTGCAGTCACTCAGCCAGGGCTTTCCTAACACTTTCGTCTGAAAAAAGTCACGTGGAAGATGGAAACAACATGCCCTGCTGTGAATGTTGAAGCCAAGATGTTTCCCTACCAACCTGGCCAGGTTCAGGCACTGCCCGAGTCCCCCAGTTTCTAGCTTGCGTGAGGTTTGTGAGTCACGAATGCCCAAGGCCTGGCTCTCTACCATCAGAAATATGTTTCTTTCGGGTTAAGTGGGCTAAGTGTTACCCACTCCCTTATGTAACAAACCATCACGTGGAGATGATTCTGTGCCAGACACTGACCTGGGCTCTTTATGAATCATGACTCACTGAATCCTCACCACCACCCTATCAGGCAGAGGGATGAATGCTTTAGTTTACTGAAATAGGGCATTTCTAGGAAATTAAGACACGGGGAAGTTAAGAAGTTTGTCCGAGGTAAGGTATTGTAGCTGGTAAGTGGCAGAACCAGGATTTGAATCCCTCAGTCTGGTTCTGGTGCTCAGAACCACTGTACTCTGCTGCCTCTCTGGCTTCTCTTTCCACTGGCAGGTGTTCCTGGGATGAATGACATCCATCAATGTGACTGGATTTTTTTTAGGGATTTTTCTTAGTAGAGACACATCAGAAGTATAATGGGTAGCCAAGTGACGAGAAGCAGAAAGCAGGAATGAAGGAATAAAAACAAAGGACCAGGAGGGGCTCAAAGGCTCAGTGTGGCGCTGAGTCCTGTCTGAGGACCGTGGGCCAGGGGAGGCAGCTCTGGCGGTGGAAGTGAGCCTTGAGAAAAGGCTGTACCATGGTCGAGGTATGAAGTGGAGGATCAGAGCATTCCTGGGGGCAGATGAGCTTGAGCCAGGGGAATCCGGAGGTCCTAGGACGTTAATGCAGCTAGAAGAACTAAACAGAAGGGATGAAGCACTCCAGAGCTTCGGACAGAATGGAGAGCTCAGAGGCCTGGATTGTAGCCTCCGAGATCAAGCCATCCCTTGGTGTGCGTTACCAGTGGCTTGGTGGGTCAGAGCTCATATTGAAAATGCAAGATTGGGGGCTGGCAGGTGGAGTGGTAGTTGGAGCACTGGACTCTCACATGGCGAACAGTAGTTCAAGTCCCGGACCTGATGGCTTGCTGGCTTGCTTTCTCTCTCTCCCCCACCTCTGGTCAAATTAAAAACATAAATAATAATTACAAATAAAATAAAATTAATTAATGTTTAAAAACGGAAAATGCAAGATTGATGCCACCTTCTGGGGACATGCATGAGGCTGCTCAGTGAGTTCTAGAACAGCACTGTCCAATAGAACTCTGGCGTGATGGAGATATTCCACAGCTGTGCTGTCCAGTATGGTAGCCTCTAGCCACAGGTGACTTTGGAGCACTTGAATGTAGCTATTGTGACTCAGGATCTGAGTTTTTAATTCTATTTTATTTTGATTAATTGAACATTACATTTTTTAAAAGAGATTTTTTGCTATAGGGTGCATGTGCTTGCTGGAAAGACAGAGAGACAGAAAGTGAGACGTCACCTCGTCCCCTCCCCCCCCAGGGGTCATGGACACATTGCAATCCCTTTTCCTCTATTCTCCTCTCGGGATCTTGGGCACACACACACACACACACACACACACACACACACACCCAGCGTGACTTTAAGCCACTGGATCCAGGACTCAAATCACAGTCCATTACATGAGAATCAGCGACAGAACCATTACGCCATCTGCTGGTCCCTAATTGGACATTACATTTAAATGGCCACATGCAGCTACTATATTGATGTACAGTACAGATGTGCCCAGTATTGTGTGGGTGCAGGGGAGATGTCAGTGAAGAAAACAGACAAAAACTCCTGACCTCTTCAGTGGAAGCAGAGAAAGATGGACAATTAACAGTAAGCAAAATAAGTAAACGATGCTGCCTGTCAGTGGAAGGGCAGTGTGGGAAAAGGAAGTGGAGTCATGGGGTTGGGGAAGCCCTCAGTGTTAAACAGGATGGTTAGGACTGGCCTTCCAGAGAAGGTGACGTTGATGTAAAGACTTGAAGAAGGCAAGACAGAGAGCATATGGCTATCTGGAGGAAGACCAGCTAGGCAGAGAGGAGCCCATGCAAAGGCTCTGAGGTAGGGAACCCCTTCATATTTTTGAGGAGTAACAGGGAACCCAGATGGCAGATCAAGCCAGGGGGAGCAGAAGATGAGGAAATGGGAGACATGACGAGCAGATCATGTGGGGCCTGTGGGCCATGGGAGGACTTGAAGTATTTAAGATGTGCTTCCCTGGGGGCCGGAGTGGGGCTGAGCAGAGTACATGCAGGCTCTGACTTCAGTTTTAGCAGGATCCCTCTGACTGCTTGCAGTGAACAGACTGGAGGAGGGAAGCAGGGAGGGTATGCACCCAAGCACTGTGGCACCAGCTGGGATTCTTGGCCTCAGAATCGCCCTCATTTTGAAAGGAGTATGGTTCCTTTGTTCTTGGCTGGGTGAGAAATTGCCAATAAGGCAGGGATGTCTCAGGGTACTTGGGGGAGCCCCGTGTTCTCAGGAGAGGCAAAGCAGTAGAGCTAAAACAGAGCTGGCCCCTAGCCCTGCCCTGGAGTTGCTAAGAGGTTCCCAATCCTTGGAACCCTCATTGAGTCACACCAGCTCCATGAAAATCCCATCCTAAAGAGCAGCCATATGCCTTTCCCCTTTATCAGTCAGGGCCATGTGTTTAGGGAAGGCCAGCTCTTGGCACCAGACACCAGTTGAAGGGACTCTACAACTTGTACTGATAATTCCGATCATTCTAACCACTCTATCCCCAGACCAGAGACAGCAATACAAGACACAGTTTCTTCCAGACTGTAGTGCTCTGTCCCACTGAGTTTGAACTCAGCCTCAGTATCCTCAACACTGGCACCTGGCAAAGTCTCAGAGCTGAAAGACAATAGCAAACCTATGTGCAAAGACCCCAGAGCCCAGCTCCTGCTGGTACCTACTGTTGTCCCTTTCCATCCCTCTGTTCTTGTCCCAAGCTCTCTGCACTGGCCACACCTTCTGCCCATAAAGTCTGCCTGAAAAGACACCCACACAGCATATCTTCACTTCCTTTAGGCCTCTCACAAACACGAGTTCTAAAGTAGCCACTGGAGTCTCATCTCTGCCCCAATTAGCTATGTGGCCTTGGGCAGTTTAGTTAACTATTATTTCTAAAATAGGAAGCATAGTTACTAAGTGTACTTCCCAGGGTGATTGTGAACATTGAGGAACCATGAGTGCTGGGTTCAAATCTTGGATGAACACAAACCCCTTCTCTATCAGACAGTAGGCAAGTGACTCAACTTCTCTGAGCTCAATTTCTGCATATGTAAAACCAAGATAATCCTAGTACCTCCCTTGTAGGACTGCTACCAGAGTTCAATTAATTAATATATACAACATACTCAGAACAGTACTGGCATATAGTTTAAGAGCTCAATAAATGTTAGCTGCCATTATGAAGTGATATAGGGTTTGTTTACTTGTAATTGCTATAAAACAGTTGGCCTGACTCTAAGACTCACTTCCCGCTAAAGTTTAATTCAGCTCAGTTCAATTCAAGGTAATATCTTATAGAGAAGAACACGCCCAGTGGCCTGGTAGACCTGCCTTACAACACCTCTTTCCAATGTGTGAACTTGAGCAGTTGGCCAAGCTGCCTGAGCCTTGGTTTCTTCATTTGTAACATGGGGATAATAGTTCCTACCCCATAACATCAGTGTACAGAATCAAAGAGACCCTGTCTGTCAAATGCCTGACATAAAGTAAGTACTCAATAAATTGTATGTGAGATAGAACACAATACAATAGATGGCCACCTCTCTACTCACTTGCAGTTGGTGCATGGAAGAAAACAGACCCCTCTGGGGCTTGCAGGAAGAAGGAGAGGCTGCTTGTCTTGGTTTAATGAGGCCTTTTCATGTGGTCTGAGATCTCTAGACCCACCGGAGAGGTTGGCAGGCCAGAGGTTCTGTGAAGAGCTGGTAATAAGGGTGCAGAGCTGGAGAGGTAGAGAGTGGGCAGCTTGCCGTGGCTTCTCCAAATTAGTGCTGAGGCTCAGCAAGCAGTGGAGGTGCCTCACTGATGGAAGGGAGGAGAGGACAGAGCACCTGGAAAGTGGTGCTGCTTGGGGAGATGAGCAAAGGTAGGAGGCTGGAGGGACTCTGCAGATAAAAGAAGAGC
>NW_006159716.1:4018693-4024789 GCF_000334495.1 Tupaia belangeri chinensis
GTTGACAACTCCGGGAAGGCATGGATTTCATTTCTGTGTAGACACCAGCACCAATTTCTCCCTCTTACACAAATGGACACACACTCACTCTCTTTGTCCGACACACAACTACCTATCACACACTCCTCAGGCTCACCTCCTTTCCCTGTAGCAGCCTGCATTAGTCAGGGGAGGCTAACTGCTGTTGCAAATGGTTGCAAAAACATAAAGACACACACACAAAGTGGAGTCTGATCTCTTGATCTTCTAATAGTCCAGGGCAGAGTACCAGATGAATCAGGAGACCTTCCTCATGTGGCAACTCAGGTTCCCGGATTCCCGTTCCCCCTGGACAGTCAGGGTCAGATTAGCACACGGAGACCCAGGGGCAGAAGGGAAGAGGAGTGTGGGAGGCACTTCTAGTCTTTCAGAGGCCTGACCCAGAGCTGCCACATACCACTTCCCCCAAATTCCATTTGCTAGAAAGTTCTCCCTGTAAAGGCCTAATGGCAAGGGAGGCTAGGGAATGTAGTCTAGATGGGAGGCCACAAAAGGCAGAGAGAGGGCCTGGAAGTCAGCCCACAGGCTTTGTCACAAACCAGGGTGGAAACTCTCAGAGTCCATCCCACTCCTGTTCCCCTGCTCTGAGTGCCCCAGTGCCTCTATAGCTGGCAATCTCTCTGTTCTATTAGGAGAGCAGGCTTAGTGGCCAACAGTCTCTGAAAGCAGTCACCATGGAAGTGTCTGGGTGGAAGGCTGGTGGGCTGGGTGGAAGAGGGACAGAGCAGTGACTAACACTGCCTAGAACAGCACCCCTTACACACCATGCACGCATCTGTAAACACCTGAACTCAGACACACATATGTGCTCACTGATACCCACACAGTCAGCTCTCCAGTGGTACTTCCCAGATTCACAGACATATCCCACACCTCTCTCTTACTCTCTCTCTCTCTCTCTTTCTCTCTCTCACATCCAGACATCCACCTGTATACCACATCTACATGCACAGTCATAAAAGGTCTTCAGGAGCCCATGAGGTGAGCCCCAGGATATAGGAAAACACCTCTCAGAACCAGCCAGTGTCCGGGAGTTCACCATTAGCCAGACGTTACATTTAAATAAGAATCCTTCACATTTATTTAGGCCTTAACATTTAACAAAGCACTCTCACTCACTACTCAGCCATAGGGTAAATATTTACTCAGCACTGACTCTTGGCCAGATATCAGGATTGGCAGGGGAGAGACAGATGAATAAGACACAGCCCCATATGCATCCGTGAATGATCCCCACTGAGAAGCATTCTGATAGGCAGGGGTATGTGAGAGGGTCTGGGAGAAGGGAGAACAGGACAGCTCGGGGTGAGGTCAGCAATGATATGTGAATTAGGCTTCAAAGGATGAGTTTCCAGAAAACGGACCAGTGAATGCCATGAGATCAAGTGGGGAGTGAACAATTTGGGGAGGAAAGGAAAATACTTGCTGAGGCTGGAGTTCACTAGGTACAGCCAAGATCTGCTGCGGCCACATGAAATAATCATCATCTTTTCCTGTGTGCATGCAAAACATAAGTTAATAAAGTAGATAGAACGTTCTCATCAATGTAAGTTTATCTTGCTGTTCAGGACTCACTCAGAAAACAAAACAAAACAAAACAAAATGTAAAACACTGTAGGTCTTTTGGAAGGAAATTCAGTATAGAAACTGCATTAGGCGAAGGATGCGAGATGCTAGGAGTTCAACCAGGGGACAGTGAGGTATCACAGTGGTTGGCAATAGCAGGAAGCCTCCACCACCCACCCACCCTTATCCAGAGTCAAGGAAAACAGGAGGAGATTGTAGGCTGACAAGGAGAAACTTCTTGAAGAAAAAACAACTACCTGTCTTCTCTCTCTTCCCGCCCCCAATCTTCCTCCAGTGCTCCCATTGGCCAACTCCACCAGCAGCCTGAGGGCATGGGAGTCTGGGAACATGCAAGGGAGCCTGGGAAGTGTAGTTTCTCACCATGTAGGGCAGGGCTGCAAAAGGCAGAACACAGGCTGGATAGCCAGCAGCAGAATGACCAATATGCCCCTGTGATTTCTTCTCCATCCTCTAATATCAACTGTAGATTTGTTTGGCAGTGTGAAACTGAATGAACAAATGCCAAATGAACATTAACAGAAAGAGAAACCAAGAAAAAACACCCCAGAAGCAGCCACTTATGCTTGTTTTGTTTTTCTTGGGTAAATGCTTGGGGTTGCAGTTTCAAATTGTGTTTTACAGCGTGTGAGCTTAATTAAATTTAACACATTGGAGAAACTTCACTTAAAATAGCAATTCATGTTTTCTGCTAACAGATATGTCCCTAGTTCATAAGATGGAATGTTATTTATCAGGAATGTGTTTTTCACAGGGAAGACTTGTGACCTGCTGCTTGGGACAGTCAATATCTTTTGACCTTCTGGATTTATTCTCCCCTTTCCAACCTTGCTCTATGTCTTGGAAAGCTGACTGCTGTGCACCCATGAACTTTGGCTTTCTGTGGAGTTCAGCCCTGGATGTAAGCAGAAGCAGCTGGGAGACAGGGAAGAGAGAGAGGCTGGACTACTATGCTTGGTTTGGAGCTTCTGTTCAACCACATTCTCTAAACCAGTGTGTCCTAGTGGGGTTTGATTTTTGTCCCCAGAGGATAATCAATAGAGGCCAGGGACAAGGCTAAACATCCTATGGTACATGTGACAGCCTTCAGCACAACTAAGACTCAGCCAGCCCAAAGGGTCAATAATGTGTGGTCCTCCATACCCTGTCAACCCCTTGACAACTAGTCCCTCTATAAATAAGGTCTTCACACCTCTGGGAGTGTGCCTTATGCATCAGAAGGGCCCAGCAAGTTTTAAAAATGTGGGCAAAGGGCGTGTGGATGGGAAGACTAGAATGTGACAGATAGCTGGTTTGAGAGCCCAGCAAAAGAGCTTGGACTATACCTTGTAGATCATGACTAGCTCTGGAGGAGTGTCTTAGTGGACAAGGGGCATGGCCAGAGTTGTGTTTTAGGTGGAAGCCTCTGGTGATGGTGGTGCTGCACGCTGACTTTTGGAGAGCACGGCAAGGCACAGACAGACTGTTTGGATGCCAGACAAGAAGTGGGGAGGCCTAAGCCAAAGCCTGCATGCAGAGTGGGAAAGTAGGCAGATGAGTGTTTGGAAGGTATACCAACCAGCCAAAGTGATAGAATGTGTGCAGGGATGAAGAGGATTGAGGCTCTCTATACTGGGATGGAAGGATTAGCAGATGGTTTTGTAAGGGGAGGCGTACCATGAGGTAGGGGCACATAGGTGGAAAATGAACTCCATTTTTGTCACTAGAGTTTGAATAGTGTCCACTTTTCTTATAGTTTGTTGGCTGCCTGGAGCCAGGAGTGGTCTTGCTTTAGATTAAGGATTGGCTCTCTAAATCCCAGTGGATGCCATTTGGTCTCAGCTCTGTTATTCTCACAAGGCAAAGTGCAAACTGTTCAGGGTCCTCTTTTTTTTTTTTTTTTTTTTAATTTTTTGGGGTCCTTTTTTTTTTTTTTTTTTTTTTTTCTTTTCTTCTCCTTTAAGTTTTGCCAGAAGGTGTGCGCACTTGCTGGAGAGAGAGAAAGGGAAAGGGAGAAAGTCCCCACACACAGAATGTCATGCCATAATCCCTTCTCCATCTCTCTTTCCTTACAGGATTTTGGGCATTTATGCACATACACCCTGTGTGTTTCCCAGGCTTCTTTGGCCTTGCCAGCTGGGGCTATTTTGAATCAGCTGGCTCTAGTTCTCAAGTTACCCCCTACCCCTCTTATGTGCACATCAACATACGTGCACATGCAAACACACAGCACATGCACACACACATATGGGATGGGAAAACCAGGAGCTGCCTTCCTTCTCTTGATCCTGAGAGGCAAGCTTCTTCCTGATGGGCCAGCTACAGTGCAAAGCTTGTCCAAGCCCGACTCTTCATCCCTGGTGCAAGCAGCCTGCCTAGAGTCAGCCTCCTCGTATGATACCTCCATCAGCAGTGCAGCCCACTTGCAGCTTCAGCACGTTACAGTTTTCCCTGACACAGGGAGAAAGGGCCAGGGAGAAAGGGCGAGGGACAGAGGACAGGCGGCGGACCAATATGCCCCTGTGATTTCTTCTCCATCCTCTAATATCAACTGTAGATTTGTTTGGCAGTGTGAAACTGAATGAACAAATGCCAAATGAACATTAACAGAAAGAGAAACCAAGAAAAAACACCCCAGAAGCAGCCACTTATGCTTGTTTTGTTTTTCTTGGGTAAATGCTTGGGGTTGCAGTTTCAAATTGTGTTTTACAGCGTGTGAGCTTAATTAAATTTAACACATTGGAGAAACTTCACTTAAAATAGCAATTCATGTTTTCTGCTAACAGATATGTCCCTAGTTCATAAGATGGAATGTTATTTATCAGGAATGTGTTTTTCACAGGGAAGACTTGTGACCTGCTGCTTGGGACAGTCAATATCTTTTGACCTTCTGGATTTATTCTCCCCTTTCCAACCTTGCTCTATGTCTTGGAAAGCTGACTGCTGTGCACCCATGAACTTTGGCTTTCTGTGGAGTTCAGCCCTGGATGTAAGCAGAAGCAGCTGGGAGACAGGGAAGAGAGAGAGGCTGGACTACTATGCTTGGTTTGGAGCTTCTGTTCAACCACATTCTCTAAACCAGTGTGTCCTAGTGGGGTTTGATTTTTGTCCCCAGAGGATAATCAATAGAGGCCAGGGACAAGGCTAAACATCCTATGGTACATGTGACAGCCTTCAGCACAACTAAGACTCAGCCAGCCCAAAGGGTCAATAATGTGTGGTCCTCCATACCCTGTCAACCCCTTGACAACTAGTCCCTCTATAAATAAGGTCTTCACACCTCTGGGAGTGTGCCTTATGCATCAGAAGGGCCCAGCAAGTTTTAAAAATGTGGGCAAAGGGCGTGTGGATGGGAAGACTAGAATGTGACAGATAGCTGGTTTGAGAGCCCAGCAAAAGAGCTTGGACTATACCTTGTAGATCATGACTAGCTCTGGAGGAGTGTCTTAGTGGACAAGGGGCATGGCCAGAGTTGTGTTTTAGGTGGAAGCCTCTGGTGATGGTGGTGCTGCACGCTGACTTTTGGAGAGCACGGCAAGGCACAGACAGACTGTTTGGATGCCAGACAAGAAGTGGGGAGGCCTAAGCCAAAGCCTGCATGCAGAGTGGGAAAGTAGGCAGATGAGTGTTTGGAAGGTATACCAACCAGCCAAAGTGATAGAATGTGTGCAGGGATGAAGAGGATTGAGGCTCTCTATACTGGGATGGAAGGATTAGCAGATGGTTTTGTAAGGGGAGGCGTACCATGAGGTAGGGGCACATAGGTGGAAAATGAACTCCATTTTTGTCACTAGAGTTTGAATAGTGTCCACTTTTCTTATAGTTTGTTGGCTGCCTGGAGCCAGGAGTGGTCTTGCTTTAGATTAAGGATTGGCTCTCTAAATCCCAGTGGATGCCATTTGGTCTCAGCTCTGTTATTCTCACAAGGCAAAGTGCAAACTGTTCAGGGTCCTCTTTTTTTTTTAAGTTTTGCCAGAAGGTGTGCGCACTTGCTGGAGAGAGAGAAAGGGAAAGGGAGAAAGTCCCCACACACAGAATGTCATGCCATAATCCCTTCTCCATCTCTCTTTCCTTACAGGATTTTGGGCATTTATGCACATACACCCTGTGTGTTTCCCAGGCTTCTTTGGCCTTGCCAGCTGGGGCTATTTTGAATCAGCTGGCTCTAGTTCTCAAGTTACCCCCTACCCCTCTTATGTGCACATCAACATACGTGCACATGCAAACACACAGCACATGCACACACACATATGGGATGGGAAAACCAGGAGCTGCCTTCCTTCTCTTGATCCTGAGAGGCAAGCTTCTTCCTGATGGGCCAGCTACAGTGCAAAGCTTGTCCAAGCCCGACTCTTCATCCCTGGTGCAAGCAGCCTGCCTAGAGTCAGCCTCCTCGTATGATACCTCCATCAGCAGTGCAGCCCACTTGCAGCTTCAGCACGTTACAGTTTTCCCTGACACAGGGAGAAAGGGCCAGGGAGAAAGGGCGAGGGA
>NW_006159716.1:4024900-4044655 GCF_000334495.1 Tupaia belangeri chinensis
GGAAAGAGGCCAGGCAGCGTCCTGCACAAAATCTCCCAGGGAGGGCAGGAAGATGGGGCAGCATGGCTCAGCGGTCAGGAGTGCAGGCCCTGGAGCCTGACTGACTGGTTGGAAGCCTAGCTCTGCCTCTTACTAGCTGGGCATTCTTGAACAGGTAGCTTAACCTTTCTGTGCCTTGGTTGCTTATCAGGAAAGTGAAGATGATAGTAACAGTAACTATCTTCCAATAACTGTTGGGAAGAGGGGAGGAACTAGACTTGGGGAACTCGGGTGACTCCTTAGCACTGGCTACAAAGGGGTCCATGGACCCAGTCACCAGCAGGCCAGGGATCCTGCGAGTAGAGGAGTGTGAGCCATGGTGAGCTCTGAGCACTGCTCCAGGTAAGGGGTGTGGCTGCCAAACCATAGGCCAAGGTGGACTTTTCACTGAAATGGGGGAACCCTCCCCCCCATCTCTGTTGTATGATAAAGGGCAAACCTAGTCTATGACCCAGATGCTAGTGTTAAAGTCCCAACTTCATCCTAGCAGTCTCAGCTGTGTGGCCTCGGGCACATCACTTAGACTCAGTTTCAGCTGGAGTGTGGCATGGGTGCACTCATCATTGCCCTCACAGAACTGCCACGACGTCCAGGTAAAGCTGGTTGTGAAGACAGAGCTAAGGGGCTCTCCTTGCTAGATCTAGCCCTCTCACCCCATGCACTGTGTCAGCTTGAGGGCTCAGTTTTCCTCCAGGTTGCTTCCCCAGCAACAGAGCAGGCCTGGAGGGTGAGGAGAGAGCTGCAGCCTCCGGGCCTGGCCACTGACGGGATGTCAATACCTGCCTGTCAACACCAGCCTCCGTGCGGGGTTCCCAGGTGGAAGTGTTCCGGCTTAGGTATTTCATATCTGAGATCTCAATTAAGTTGCCTGGCTTTGTATTTGAGAGACTGACGGGAGCTGATGGAGCCCTTTCGTTCTCAAGTAGCAGGGACTAGGAGAGTGGGGGACTTTGAGTGCGTGAAAGGGCTCCTAAGAAAGTTATAGGGTAGTACATCCAGGCCTAGGTGAGTATCTCTGTAGGAATGTTTATGGGGTGGCACAGGCTTCATCTCTGGAAATGGCAGAGGGCCTCACACCTCAAAGATTTTGGAGGTCAGGATTTGAGGCTTCCTGCAGGTCCATGTGCAAGAGACCCAGGCTTCAGTGGACAGGCCCCAGTCTGGGGAGTCTGCTGCCCCTTTCAGACCCTCCTCTGAGGCGGAAGAACCAGCCAGGATGTTTCTGGCTAGAGAAACCCTTCCCCCAAGCTTTTTAGATGAGCCTGGCCTTCTGGGGCTGAGGGAGGAATCATCTCTTCCCTCTGGGATGGAGAATTGCCTTCCATTCTTCAGCATGCCCATCCCTTCTACCTCGGAACAGCACACTCCCTCTTCTGTTTCCAGTTCTCTGTACATAGATCCCCTCCACCCCACCCCATGCACCCTCATCTACAGCAGTAAAAGCTCCTGTCCTAAGTCGGGAGCGATTTCCTTGGAGATGAGGGTGGTGTTGGCTCTTCAGGGCAGGACCCTGACTCGCACTCAGCACACGTAGCCGAAAGGAAGAGCTCAGAAGGGTTCAGCAAGTGCTGACGGTGACCCGGTGGATCCCAGAGGACAGGACAAGGTGGGCTAAGCCTCAGGAGAGCAGGCTGGGGCCAGGCCAGCACCCACGTGACTCTCTCACCCCCACCTACTTCCCAGAGACTGAGGGGACATCTGTGGCAAACAGAAGGGAAGCGAGCTGGGGTGTCTCTTCAGGGATAACAGCTGCCTCTTCACATCTTTAACTTCTCTGCCTCCCTCTGTCCCCCTCTGCCCTCTCCTGTGGGTCCCCTCTCGACTCTGTGGAGTCCCTCTCCTTTCTCCTCTTTACATCCACCTTGAAACGTCCCCCTTCTCTCTGCCTTCTCCTTCCCTGCATCTTTATTACTCACTGCCTTTTTGACTGCACACCTTCCGGGTCATTTTCCCTCACCTGACCTCCCGTCTTTGTCTACAATTCCCTCTGGCATGCCTCGCCTGAATCTTTCATCTCTCGCCTTCCCATTCACCCCAACTGTCTCTCTGTTTCCTTACCTGGATCTCCCTCCTTGAATCACTTTCTTTGTCACTGTTTCCTGTGTTCTATTCCTGGCCCTTGCCTGCCCTTCCCACCCTCCTGTTCCCTTCCCTCCTCTCCTCTCCCACCTCTCCCCTTCTTTCTCTCCCCTTTCCTGTTGGTTCACCTTTGGCTCTTTCTTTCGCTCTGGCCCATTTCTCTGTCTCTCTCTCCATTTCTGCCTCTGTCCCTTCCCCATCACCCTGCCTTTCCACCCCTCACCCTGTATGTCTGCTCCCCTCCCAGGATGATCCCAGCCTCCAACAAGGCCTTCGTGGTCAACAACCTGGTATCCGGAACCGGCTACGACTTGTGTGTGCTGGCCATGTGGGACGACACTGGCCCGGCGCCCACGGGCACCACCACACACCAAGGCCGACTACCCGCAGTGCCGCTCCATGCACAGCCAGATTCTGGGCGGCACCATGATCCTGGTCATCGGCGGCATCATCGTGGCCACGCTGCTGGTCTTCATCGTCATCCTCATGGTGCGCTACAAGGTCTGCAACCACGGGGCCCCCGGCAAGATGGTGGCGGCCGTCAGCAACGTGTACTCGCAGACAACACCGCCCGCCCCCAGCCGGCGCCCGGGCAGGGGCCCCGCCGCAGGGGCAGCCCAAGGTGGTGGTGCGGAACGAGCTGGGCGACTTCAGTGCCAGCCTGGCGCGAGCCAGTGACTCCTCCTCTCCCAGCTCCCTGGGCAGCGGGGAGGCTGCGGGACTGGGGCGGGGCCCCTGGAGGCTCCCGCCCCCCGGCCCCCGCCCCAAGCCCAACCTTGACCGCCTGATGGGGGCCTTCGCCTCCCTGGACCTCAAGAGTCAGAGAAAGGAGGAGCTGCTGGACTCCAGGACTCCAGCCGGGAGGGGGGCTGGGACATCGGCCAGGGGCCACCACTCGGACCGAGAGCCCCTGCTAGGGGCCCCCGCGGCCCGGGCCAGGAGCCTGCTCCCCTTGCCCCTGGAGGGCAAGGCCAAGCGCAGCCACTCCTTTGACATGGGGGACTTCGCGGCAGGCGCAGCCACGGCAGGAGGGGTCGCCCCCGGTGGCTACAGCCCCCCTCGGAGGGTCTCGAACATCTGGACGAAGCGCAGCCTGTCTGTCAACGGCATGCTCTTGCCCTTTGAGGAGAGTGACCTAGTGGGGGCCCGGGGGACTTTCGGCAGCTCCGAGTGGGTGATGGAGAGTACCGTGTAGGCCGGGTGGTGGGCAGCCTTCTTCCGGCCTCCCCCGGGTGGAAGAAGGGGAAAGGATCTTTATTGGCAAGTCTTTGTGGAGTTTCCATGGTGATGTTTACATCCAGGGACAGTTTCGTCTCCCTGTCAAAGGCCTCTTGTCCCCCCACCCCCACCCCCACACCCCACATCATTTTCCCAGGCCTGTCCCCCATCACCCAGCCGGGGTGTGCTCAGGGAATGTGGACTCGCTAACGTGTCAGACTGAGCCCTGAGTGTTTGGAAAGGCCGGACTCTGCCTTTCTAACCACAAATGTAGCCTACAAGCAAGCGGCTTTGGATTGCTTATGGGTCCAGTGTTGTTTTTCTTTCTTAATTTATTTTTTTTTTCATTTCCCAGACTCCTTTTCTTCATTCACATAGTAAATTGAGAGTTTACCTGTGAAAGGGTTATTCCTGGAAGCCCTGGGAGTGGCTGGGTGTGGCCAACTAACAAGAGAGGGAATGGTTTTGGTTCTACTCTCCTTTGGGGGAAGGCAGCAGAGACCCTGCCTAGATCCCTCCTTCCCAACCACCACCATCCCCATTCTGGGAGGGTGTGTCCTTGATACCTGATCCTTTGCTTTTCAAACAGGTCTCCCCACACCCATCACAGCAGCGGGAACAGAACTTCTTACATGTGGGGAGGGGAAAGGTAATAAGGGGATCTCAGCTCCTGGAGCTGCGTTGGGATGTTTGCCCCCTCGTCTGGGAAGCTGGGACAGAATGTCCCTATAAGAATGTGCTGGGCCTAGGGGCTTCCTGTAAGGAAAGCACTGTGGGATGCTTTGGGCATTGAGTCCAGAGCTCTGAGTCTGGGTTTCGAGCCAGGTGGATAATGAGCTGAATAACTTGGGCAAGACCTTTTTCCCTCTTTGGATCTCAAGTTTCCAAATTTGCAAAATACTGGGATTTTACCAGAAGGTCTCCAATTCCCTTCCAGTCTAAAGGATAATGACCTCTTCATGACTCTAATGCCATGCTTCCCAGCTCAGCTGTACCAGGAGTCAAAGCTGCAGAGCAGTCCCTGTCCTCCTTACAGAGGGAGAATTCTAGAGGCTTTGGAGGGAGAAAGCTGAAGCCTTTTAGAATCACAGGGTCTTGAAGCTAAGGGAGGTGTTTGCGATCATCCCACCTTTGACCCTCTGTCCCTCTCCCAGAGCACAAGGTCACACAGTGCGTTAACAAGTCAGGGCAGACTCCAAGGCCACCTACTTCCTGAGGGTGAGGTTTGGGATCTGTGACCCTATCTCCAACCCTGACCAGGGCAGTTCTATGTCCAAAATCTGTCCCTTGCTTGTTCCTGAAGACGGTGGCTCAGGGTAGGACATGGGGGTGCCTTCACTTGATTTCCTGAGGAGAATCCAATCTTGGAAATGACAGGATGGAAATGGGTGGGGAACATGAGCTCCTTTTCATCTAGGAATTAACCCCAACTCTTCAGTCAGTGCAAGAGAAAGGGCAGAGGAGTTGTGGCCTGGGAGGATGCTTTAGACAAGTCTCAATGGCATCCCCCTGCATCTCTGCCCCTCCTGTTCTGTTTCCCTCTGGGTCTTTCTCCTCATCGCCAATGCACTACCTCTCCCTCGAGCTCCCCGACTCATTCTTTCCTCTTCCAAGCTTCCTCACAGACCTCTGTCCTCTCCTGCTGGGTCTTCTCTCTCTTTCCACTTGTCACACAGCCTACAAAGTACACAGGTGCGGCCATTTGGGGCTGAAAAGTTCTGAGGGGTTCAGACCTGGAGCTGAGCTGCTGATCCCTAGCCTCAGCCACAAGGTAGGAGTGGGAATCGTCTATGCAGGATTGCCTTCTGGTTCCAGCCCGGGAGCCCCCAAATCCCTTTGTCCTTTCTCACCCTCCTCTTTTATCTCTCTGCTCTTTTTCTCACTCCTCACCTTCCCTCCACTCTCTTGGCTTCACTTTTGTTTTTCTTCCTATTATTTCCTCCCTTCCCCAGTTCTTTTCTGGTCCTGCCAAGGTCATTATCAAACCAGGCCAGTCTCTCCTGAGACCAAAAGTTAATTTTCCAGTCCAGTCCCAGTGCCGGAGCACATTGCCTCCCCAGTCACAGTGGCACCCACAGAAGTGGGTGACTCAAAAGGAAACCCCTCCCAATCTCCTTCTTTCCCTTCTCCTTTTCCCTCTGCTTTTCTCTCTCTGCCTCTTTCCCATTCATCCTTTCAAAATGTAGCCATTGTGGAAGTGGTCTCAGATACCACCTCTCTTTTTGCCTTTGGAGTCAGACCCTCAGACGGAAGGTGGTGGACAGCGGCAGGGGAGAAACCAAGTCATCGCCCTGTCGGTGGCTCCGAGCTCGGTTGGGACATGATGTGTACTTGCTCTTGTGTTTTCATGTTTCTGACTTGGAGTTCTGGAAAGCAACATTCCTGTGGTCAGAATATAAATGCCAATCTTCTCTTTTGCTAAAAAAAAGAAAAATGTACAGTGAAATGTACAGTTTTAAAAACAATCACGAACCACACTTCTTGGGAGGGAGAGAAAAAAAGAACATTCTCATGTCTGTGAATGTCTGCTGTTCATTTCTCTGGAAACTCTGGGGTTTTCTAAAGATGGCTTCGAAGTGGCATTTTCTCTTGCACCTGTGTTTGTTATTGCCTGGTGGGAACCTGCTTCCTGCCAAGTTCATATGTAAGGTGGGGTGGGGGGGGGAGTCTTCTGAAAAAGTGGTTGGGGCCATCATCCTGCAGTAAAGAAAGGTAGAGAAATTTGAAGCGAATCTCTCAGCCAAATCCACCTCCAGCTGTCCTAACTGTCCCACCTCCATTCTCTGAAATACCTTATCTCCATTCTCTGGATTGTGGCCACCACCACACCTGGCCACTAGGGGCACATGAGCAACTTCCAATCATTTTGGTTGAGCCTTGGATGACATCCCTCACCCCCACAAGGGAGTCTTTTTTTTTTTTTTTTTTGAGAGGTTTTTGCTATAGGGCACGTGCTCTCGCCAAACAGACAGAGACAGAAAGTGAGAAATCACCCCCCAAGAGGGATGGCCATGCCGCAATCCCTTCTCCTCCGTTCTCCTCTCGGGATCTTGGGCATGCACGCACAAGCACCCTGTGTGAGTTTTAAGCCACTGGGTCCGGGACACGAACCGTGGTCGACTACATGGGAGTCCAGCGACATAGCCATTATGCTAACTGCTGGTCCCAACAAGGGAGTCTTCTACTGGAATGCCACAGTGGAACAATTTAAAATCCAAACCCAAGGTATAGACAAGAATGAGCTTCTTGAGCAAACTTCTCAACACTTGCCTTTATCTAATGTCTGCTAAGAATAAATTGTGAGCCTGTAATTTCCCATTTTTCTAGTAGCCACATTAAATCAAGTATAAGGAAATAGGTGAAATTAAGCTAATCATTTGTTTTATTTAACCCAACATATCCAAATTATTATTTCCTCATTTAATTACTGTAAAATTATTAAGCAATTTTACATTAAAAAAAATTTCCAGAAAGTGCATGAGCTTGCCAGAGAGGAACAGACAAAGAGAAAGGGGGAAAGTACCCTCTCCCCCATGGGGGAAGGTCATACCACAATCCCTTCTCCTCAATTACTTCCTCCCATCAGGCTCTGAGGCGCACACATACATTTGCACCCAGCACGCTTTTCAAGCCACTGGGTCTAGAATTCAAACTGCAGAGTCAGCCATGTGGGATCCATGTACTCTTAACCACTAGGCACCAGAATTGGCTCTACAATTTTTTTCATACAAAGTTTTGCAAATCTGGTGTTGTGTTTTACTCTTATGGCACACCTCAATTCAGACTAGACACTTTTTTTTTTTTTTTGAGAGGTTTTTGCTATAGGGCGTGTGCGCTTGCCAGACAGACAGAGACATAGAGACAGAAAGCGAGAAATCACCCCCCCAGGGGGGATGGCCACACTGCAATCCCTTCTCCTCCATTCTCCTCTTGGGATCTTGGGCATGCACGCACACGCGCCTGGCATGAGTTTTAAGCCACCGGGTCTGGGACACGAACCACAGTCGACTACGTGGGAGTCCAGCGACATAGCCATTACGCTAACTGCTGGTTCCCCAGACTAGACACTTTTAAAGTATTGGAAAGATGTGTATAGTTATTACTGGTCACTGTGTTGGACAACACAGCTCTAGACCTCAAATAATTGACTCAAAAACACAGCTTTTGGAAGGAGAAAGAAGCTAATGAATGTTGTTGGGCACCTATAGTTCCCAGGGCCTGTGTTTGATGCCTTCTGTGGCATTTCTCACTGAATCCTCACTACAGCCTTTCAAAGGAGATATTCTTATGTTCATTTAACAAGGGAAAGGACTGAAGCCTGGAGGGTTAAGTAATTTACCCAAGATCACACAGTAAAGCTGGATGCAAAGCCTTAACTTTTTCCATGATGTCACACTGCCTCCCCACCCTTTCTTCCTCCCTTTACCCTGTTAGAGATTATATTCTGTATTGACTGAACTATTCAAATTTAGAGCCTAATCTGGAAGCCCTCAAGGTCTGGTAGAATGTTGACTCCAAGCAAAAGTCTCTTGGTTAACTGGTTCCTTCAGACCTCACACTGGCCTTTCTGACCTTACTGAGCTTTTAGCACATTCTCTTTCCTGGCCAGAAAGATTCCGCTAGGATTCACCCTGGCCTCTTCAGCCTGCCCTTGTGGGCACTCATTCACCCTTCCTTTTTTTTTTTTTATTTTTTAACTTTTTTCCTAGAGTCAGGGTCTGGGTTGCCCAGGCTGACCTGAATTCAGGATTTTCTTGCCTCAGCCTCCTGGGTTGCTGGGATTGCAGTTGCACCCTGCTGTGCATGGCTACCCTTTCTCTGGTCTTGGTGACTTTAGGAAGTCCTTTGTCTAATGAGCCTTCCATTTCCAGTGTCAACTGGTCCCCTGAGAGCCTGGAACATTTTTCCCTTAAGATGAAAAAACTTCATGCCAGCTTGTGCCAATGACCAGACTCATCTTCCCAACTCTTCCAGTTCCAAACTTTGTCCTGTCAGGAAAGATAGCTGCCAACCCAGACTCTCTTTCTTAATAACGGAGAGTCATCTCTTCAATCTTCAGCAGAGAAGAGACGGCTAATACAATATGAGCCCAACTGATGACTAAGTTTTTTGGCCAACAGTTCAACTCTCTTCCCCATGTTCTTGATTATGACACATCCCTCAAGTTCCCTTCAAAAGAAATGTCTTTCATTTTTCTCTCACTACATATTGAAATTCTGAAAGATTTGTTTGTTTAAGGGATATAATTTTCTGCCAGGTAGGAGGAAGGTCACTATCTCGGATTTGCCTCTTCCAAAATGGAAAGTAACTTTTCTTCCAAAGTCTGTGGGTATTGATTTTTCTTAAGTGCAGCCTGAGTACTTTTGCATCTTCTGTTTTCGATGTCTGCAGTAAAGATCTCACGGCTTCAGCAAGCTGCGTGGGACTTCCTCTCTTCTCGTAGCCCTTGGGATTTCTAGAAACCACTGCTGGAAAAAGAGACACAATTGTTCAAAAGAAAAAGCTGTTGACAGGCAGCAGTCAAAATCTGAACATGCAGTTCTAAACATCACACCTCAACTCCCAAACCCAGCCATTCCACAAGGGACAGTCGGCAGCAGCAGAAGTTTTGTTGTGATAAGAATGCTTCTCACTGGGGCCAGCAAATAGCATAATGGTTATGTCGCTGGACTCCCACATAGCTGACCATGGTTCGAGTTCTGGACTCAAATAGACTCACCGGACTGGTAGCCTAAAACTCACACCAGATGTGTGTGTGTCCAAAATTCCAAGAGGAGAATGGAGGAGAAGAGATTGTGGCATGGCTATTCCCCCTCGGGTGTGATTTCTCACTTTCTGTCTCTCTCTCTGGTGAGTGTACGTGCCCTATAGGAAAAATCTCTCTTAAAAAAAATGCTTCTCACAGGCAAATACCTGAGGTTTCCACCTTTGCATAATATAACCAGGCCCATCCAGGTCTCTCTCCCAACATCTATCAGGACCATTTTCCCCTTCCCAATTTAAAAATATCTACTTGTGATTTTAGCCTATAAACCAAAGATTGTAGCTTCTGAGCTTCTATCACCTCCATTAAAGTTCTCCACTTCACAACCAGTCATTGTTTACATAGCTTGTAGGTTTCCCTTCCCTACAGCTTCCAGCAGAGCAGAGGGGAATTGACATGCTTCCCTTAGACCAAAGAAGGGGCTGGCCTTTACTTCTAAAACTGTCTTAGGACAGGCATCTGAGCCACTTAAGGGTCTTATGACAGGTCGGTCATCTTGCCCCACACCTTGTGTTAGATAACATCTGGCAACTTTCTTCAGCTAACCAACTCTGGGGAAGCAGGTCCAGATTGCAACTTCTTCCCTGGTGATTTTCCTGTTCTTGTTGGGATCATTGACTTTCTAGTCCCGTTAGTCAATAACCACATGTGCTCCTGGAGAATCAGAGTCAGATTCTCCTCTACCATTTCATGTTGGAGTCTGTCTAAAGCTGAGTCAAGGAAGAGCTCATGAGCGAGTCCTTTTTGACCTCTCAGTGACTTTTACAGTTACATACTTGGTTCCCTAATCATGAGGGAGAGGAGCTGGAATTTCACTCATATCCATGGGATCTGGTCCACAGATCCCATCTGGTCCACAGCCAGTCAACTCACTGACCAGCCTCCTACAGCCCTAGTCCCCTCTGCTTCAGCTGTCTATCCGGTTAGTTGATAAACATGGCCCCCCTTCTTTTGTACCTCCTTTGTAACGTGTTCATTGGTGCTCCCTGACACACCAAGCAGCCACTGTAACATCTATATACAACCAACTGTTGCTTAATGATAGAGTTACATCCTGAGAAGTGTATTGTTAGGCAATTTTGTCATTGTGCGAATATCACAATGTGTACTCACACATAGAGATGGTTCACCTACTACACATCCAGGCTGTATGGTATAGCTTATTGCTTCTTGGCTACAAACCCATATAGTACGTTACTCCAGTGGCTATGGTGGGCAATAATAACACAACAGCAAGTATTTAGATGACTAAACATACCAAACAGAAGAGATACAGTAAAACTCTGATACAAAAGATAAAAGTGGTACACTTGTATGAGGGTCTTACCATAAATGGAGCTTATGGGACCAGCAGTTGTTCTGGTTGGGTTGTTGAGTGAGTAGTGACTAAATGTGAAGGCTAGGACATTACTGTATATGACTGTAGATGTCATGGGTACTAGACACTTAGGATACACTGAATTTATTTAAAAACCATCAAGACAAGTTAACCTTACTTTATCATAACTTGTTAAATTTATAAAACCTTATATATTTTTTTTAAATTTTTGACTCTTTTGTAATAACACTTAGCTTAAAACACAAACTCATTGTATGGCTATGCAAAATATTTTCTTTTTTTAAAATCCTTACTTTATACGGTGTTTTCTACTTTTTAAAGTTTTCATTTCCTTTTAGACTTTTTTTGTGAAAATTTAAGACACAAGTGCATGCATTGGCCTGGGCCTACACAAGGTCAGGATCATCACTATCACTGGCTTCCACCTCCACATCTTGTTCCACTGGCAGAACTATGATGAACAGAAACAACATGAGATTAATCAAGCACAAGAGGAAATGATGCGACCAAGAGACATAAACACGAGATCTGTGAGGCTGCTGCCAGCACAACAGGGTATATATTTTATAGTAAGCATTTACTATCCACGTAGGTCGAAGTTATATATTCTAAAATAATGATTTAAAATATAAGATAGTAAATACATAAACCAGTAACATAGTCACTTGTTATTGTTATCAAGTATCCTGTACTGTTCATATCCACACATGCTGTATTTTTATCCAGCTCGGCTGGCAGGGCAGTAGGTTTGTTCACACCGGCATCACCACAAACTCGTGAATAATGAGCTGTGCTGTGCTGCCACGTCACTAGGTGATAGGAATCTTTCAGCTCCACTATAAACTTATGGGACCACCATCTGCTATTGATTGAAATGTTTTGACGTGATACATGACTGTACTTTGCAAAGGTGAGTTTTCTTTCCCTTGATTGTCAGACTACATCCAAGGTACACCCTAAACCATGCTACCTCTGTTCCCAATTTCTTATAAGTAAAACCTCAGAGCCCCACACCTGTCCTTTCATTATGGACTTGGTACATTCCTGGTTACAAGCAGGTGTCTTGCTCACCCATTAAGAAGGAATATTGCCATGAAGAAGGAATTGAAGCCTTCAGTTACTTTCATTAATCCTGGAGGCTTTCTTTCTGGGTCTCCACCCATACTTGTGGGGATTTCTTGGCAGACACTGGTCTGCCTATCCACTGAAGCTAGGCTGGTTCCTTCACATACCCAGGCTAATTATTGGGAATTTCTTATACCTTCATTAACTAGACAAAAAAAAAAAAAGGCATTTTTCAGGCAATTGGTAACCTGAAAAATTAAACTGATAATCATACCTTACATTTACTGAGAGCTACCTATGTGCTATCTGCTCTTCTAAGAGCTTTATATAGATACTCTTGACATGAAAGGAACACAATGAAGTAGATAGGATTATCATCCTTGTGGGATAAGTTATGGTAGAGAAGGGTTAAATAACTTGCTTACATGGCCAGACAAAGGCAGAGATATGTAGTTAATCAATGTATTTGCTCCCAAGTTCTCTGGAGAGTTACAGAGGAGATTAGAAATGCAGAGCGATCTCATGTCAGAGGCCTAGATTCTGGCATGTGAGTTTTGATTTTAGAAGGCTGAGCCCAGCAGAAAACGTGAGAGAGGTGGAGAAATAAGTCTGCCCTCCTTCAGCATGCTTTTGCTGGCCTGCTATGTGCCCAGCACTGTGTCTGATAGCAAGAGAAATAAAAGTGAGACACTGAGGCCAGCTAGTGGCACAGTGGCAGCAGGACCCCTATGGCTGACTGCATGATTCAAATCTTGGACCCAGCAGCCTGAAAAACATGTGTATGCCCAGAATCCCAAAAGGAGAATGGAGGAGAAGGGATTGTGGCATGACCATTTCCCACAAGAGGAATTCTCTCTTTGTCTCCCTCCCTCCATTCAGGCACATGCCTATAACATTTTTTTTTTAAGTGAAACACTGTGTCCGTTTTTGAGAGCCTTGCACATTCCCCCCCATGGGTGTAGACACAAGCTGGTGTCCAGATCTCTTCTGATGCAAGGATGGGTGTTTTTTCACTCATTTCAAGATAATAAAACTACTATCCAAGAACAGATAGACAGATGGAATGGCCAGGGCCACACAGCCCAAGATATCACCCATGACTAGAAGAATCCACTTGAATTTAACTTCCAAGATCTGGACTCATCTTACAGTGGAAGAAATTAAGACCTGGTATAGGGAGGTGACTATCGTTGGTTCTAGCAGGGGGTCCTTTCAGGACTAGAATGCTGTACCTAGACAAGCAGAGCCTGAAGGAGGCAGATCTAGCTGTCCCAGGTGTTCTCTGGGGAGCTGGGAGTGGGGTGAAGGGAATAAGCAGGCCTAAGAGAGACAGCTGCATAGACCAGTAAGGTTCTGAGTAACCCATGGCAGGTGCAGTTGCTTCTGGGCATGAGAACCTGTTTGGCAAGAGGAGCTGGGCTGAGTCTACTTCTTGGCATTGGTTTCCTTTCAGTAAAATATCAAGGTAAGTATTGACTTCAGTAAGTATGCCTGTGGAGTACTATGTAGTTACATAGATCACATATTGGATTGGAATAGGCAGAATGAAAACAGTCATTATTATTAATGATATGCATCACTGAAAACATTATTATACATTATTGCATATTAATGATAATACTTGATATGTCAGACTAATAGAATCTCAAGGCTGGCAACGCTACCAGAGGTCATCTATTCGAGTCTCCCTCGATGGGCATTAGAGTCCCCTGTTCAATACCCATGAAGACTCTTATTAATCTTATTACAAGCAATCATTCATGATGAATTTCAGAGTTCACCCAAGGCAGGGAGTGACTGGCTCTCTGTGCTCTAGTCAGACCAACACCTGATGGTTATGACTCTGTATTTCTCTTCTATTTTCTAAATTTTTGTTTTATTTTTTCCATAAAATAGAGACCAGAGAGAGAAAGTCAGAAAGAAAGCACCTCTGACATGGTCTTCATCCTATGATCCACCCCTGGCATTAGCCAACCCAGGTCACAGGCATGTGCACACCTGGCCTGTACAAGGAGCCCTCAGGACATGAACCTGGAACCTTCCTCACATCGGTCCAGCACCACAGAGCATTACATTACCACTATACCACCATTGATGACCCTGGCTTCATATTCTTGATGAGCCCTTGTAGAACCATCATTCTTGCCTTTGGGAGAAATTCAGAGCCTGAGCAGAAAGCAACTCCCAAAGGCTGCTGGGATCAAAATAATGTTCGAAAACAAGGCTCAGATGGGAAAAGCTCAGAACTGTTGTTCGCTTACCAAGTCAGTGTTTGTCTCTATATGGAAAGAAGGAAGGAAGCAGGGAAGGGACAGAGAGCACACAGCACCCTCTGCAGCCCCTGGTGCCCCTCTATGTTCTGAGATCCTCAGCAGTCCAAACAGCACCCCAAAGGTGCTACAGACAATTCCAGACCCTCGTGCTGAGATAAGGACAGCAGTTCTGCCCCTCACTCCTCAGTTCCGCAATCCCTGCTCACCCTTCATCCATAATTTGCATAACAAGCAAAATATAACCACCAGGCTCCAGAATGACACAAATGCCACCACCAAAAACTTCCCACTGGCTTTCTTTCATCTCTTTGGTTAGCCATCATTTTCCTTTCTAGGATGGCAAGACTATGCCACGTGCCAGGCAGATCACTCAATAAGAGCCTAGCTCTGTTCAGAAGGCTAAAAGTGGGCCAGAGTTTCTCCACTTGAGACAAGAGGTGAGCACTTCCCAAAGGGCAGTAGGGTAATCCCAGGTTGCCCATTGACCAGCCCTTTCTGCCTCCTTTTAATATCCACGCCCCCTCTAGCCTACACAACGGTTACCTGTTTCAGGAGGGAATATTAACGTCGACTCCTAATTTGGTCTTTATCTCTGAATCATCACTACTATTCCAACTGGAGTGAAGAAGAATATTAGGAAATAGTTTCATTCTATCTCAAGGTCAGTGGGGTTAGATGAAGTTGCATAGCTGCCTGGCCTCTTGGAAACAGTTGATGGTTCAGTTTGCATCGGGTCACACTGGGTGCAACAGGGCATGTTGGGGATAGGGTGACTAGTGCACATGAAGAGATTGGCTTCTCTGTTGAAGGCAAGTGGAGAAGACTATGGGTCGCCCCAGAAGTCTGGGAGAAGGTAGGCAGGACATTTCTCACAGGAAGAAAGTAGAGCTCAAAGCACACAGGAACACTCAAATCCTGAAAAGGATCATGACCTCTGGGGAGCCCTACTTGCTTCTTGGCTTCACTAGGTACAGCAATAAAATAGAGGGGCCCAGTTGTTCCTTGGGCTTCACATTTTTAGGAGTCCTGAAAGTTCGCCTTCTGAGGCATCATGCAAATAGTTTTAGTTTAGTTCATCCTTGACATATGAAGAAAGCAGATGTTAGACCTTTTCTTGGGACCTTTCTTTTGAGCCTAAGGTCTTCCATCCTCCCTGAGTTTATGGGAAATGGAGTTCCATGCCAGACATAGCAAAACACGAGCAAGGATGCCATCCTTTGCTTTGTACCCCAAACCAAAGATGGAGCAGGTTCAGGCAAGAGCACCTGATTCCAGGAGTGGTCAGCTGGGTTCCTGCCCTGCCTGCATCAACCTTTGTCTGCAGAATGGTGGGGAAGAAACATAACCAGAGACATTTATATGTAGACACACATAGAGGTAGCAGCAGTGTCAGGTAGATTATAGCATTTCAGGGTTCCAACAATTTGATATTGATCATTTCTTCCATTTCTTACCAAACACCTGATTTATACATTATTGCTTTCTCCATTTCACAGATTTTCCAAACTCAGGATCAAAGTTGTTTATTCACTTATTTCAAGTTCTTATAGAGCTTATGAAGCAGAACTAAGTCTCAAACTTTAAATCTTCTGACCCCAGAACCGGAATTCTCTTCAAGTCACGCCCCACTCTCAGTCACTAATAATGAAGCAATCAGCAGAAGATGGCAAGAAGTGGTGGCTGAGAAAGCAGCTCAGAGCAGGGACAAAAACATTTACACAGGTGGAGGAGTCAGGCCAAGGAGAGGCAGACCAAGGGCATAGGACCCTGGAGAGTTGAGATGGGGCTAAAAAGGACAGCTCTGCCTGAATTTTCCATGGACACGTGGCACTCTCAGTTCTCCTGTGCCAATCTAGCTGGGACATGAAGGAGTAACCAGTCTTTTGAGGGCTAAGTAGAAAAGAAGGGCTGAGGGTTAGAGCAAGGTTAAGTAGAGAAATAGGAGAGGGACAGAAGGGCCTGATTGGGAGGATACAGCTGAGAACATCTAGGGTAGATCCCTGGATGGAGCACAAGGACAGGTAAAAGAAAGTCATTAAATAGCTGCTTAAAGCCTTCCTCCATAACTAAATGGAGACTAAGTGGGTGGAGACTGACAGTGATGAGTCCTAGATTTCCCAGATTGTTGTAGAGTGCATTAATGGGTCATACCCAGTCCCCTTAGGAGGAAGGGCAGAAGTCTTCTAGAAGATGCCATGGCTTCTCTTATTCTGGTTGTGAGGCAACACAAATAGGAAAGTTCTCAGCAAAAATACAAAGGGAGGTTCCAACACCAAAGAGGGAACTTGTGTCATTTACCAAACACTGTGGTATTATCTCGTATTCTCTTGTATTGTCCTCACCATGCTCATCCACTCCTATTTTTCAGCTGAGAAAAGTCAGACACACAGAGGTTGAGTAGCCTGCTGAAAGTCATAAGGACTGGTTAATCATAAATAACTGGAATTGCTTCTAAATTACCTAAGGAGCAGCAAAGAACATTAGAATGTCAACACATTTTCTGGAAGAAATCATAACATAATCAATAAGGTTAAAAGGGCCTGATGGGCCAGTGGCATGGTGGTGAAGGTGACTAGGTGTCACATGGCCAACTATACAGTTCAAGTACTGGACCAAGAGGCTTAAAAAACACATCAGGCATTTGTGCCCAAAATCCCAAGAGGAGAATGAATGGCTGAGGTGATGGCTTGGCCGTCCTCCCTGGGGAGTGCTTTCTCACTTTCTCTCTCTCTAGTGAGTGCATGCACTTTATAGCAAATTAAATTAAAAATAATAGAGTAAGCCTAATATTAAAAAGGAGACATTATGGAGAAATGCTTTGAGTAGCTATTTAATGACTTTCTTTCACCTGTCCTTGGGCTTGACATAGTGAGAAATAAAAGGCTGTTCTTAAGGTCCTTAAAATTTGTCACGACAAACTAAGAATTAAGTAATTCCCAAGACACTGTTGTTTCTAAAGTGGAATGATTGGGTAGAGGGGAGGAAAGATGACGCCCTCCCCTGAGAATGTTCAACTGCAATGGATCAGGTGGTTCCTCCTTTCCAACCAGGGCAAGTGCACTGCATACCCCCTCCTTCAAGGGAGTTGAAGTTTTCCTGGTTTCAGCCTCCTCAAATGTGAAGTGGCTATGGTACCTAGGAGTCTCAAGGTAGGATAAGTTTGTTTGTTGTGTTTGTAAATTGCAGAACTATAATACATAGAGTTACACAAATAACCAATAGTATTTGTAGAGTTATCAACTTATAACAATTAATGAACTGGATCAATGATAATTCTGTTATAAATGACAGGACATTAATGATCATTATATGCATATTAGGTCCAGAGCCAGAACTGGAAAAGATTGAAAGTCTCCAAATAAGTCCTCCTCGGCTCGTCAATATCCCTGCCAAGTGGTATTATTCTGATTACAGGTTTTAAGTCCTAAGTCCTCCAAGGAAAGAACATGCGAGAAGGTGCCCGTGCTCCAAGTTCAGTGTTTGATGATTGTGGCTCCAGGTTTGTACAGTCTCCACTGTTCCTGCTCCTTAAAAGATCTTAGAAATCTTCCTTGGTTACCATTGGGTAGAAAAACAGCCAGCAGGAGTCCCTGCTGGGAAATCTTAGGAATGTCCACTGTTCTCCTGCCAAATCAGTTCTGGTTTCTATTACATGGAGAGAAAGCAAAAAGTGGGAAAGGGGTGGGGGTGCTGGGTAACTCTGAGACCTCATTAGGAATGGATGTTTTGTGTCCTGCTCTTTCACTACGAACTGTAAAGTCCAGAAAAACTGCCCATCACCTCCCAAGTGCACAGCACAGGCCAATGATGGGACATCAGCAGTCTTCCCACTTTAATGATTAGACACCCTCGAACTAGTAACACTCCCCTCTGCCCTCATTCAAGGACTGGAGGAAGAAAGTTTAAAAGTAGTTACTAATACAATTCTAGAATCCCAATGTGAGTCACTGTTTACCCCCTCCCACATCCTTCTGAATCACGAGGCATTCTGTTGGCCAAATTTGTCCCTTAGTCCTTACTTTATCATAATGTGTCTTACTTTATCTGCCAGGTGTCTAATAAACCACCTGATGTCAGGTCCCTACCCAAGACAGCATGGGGTTTTTTTATTTTGCCATATGGTATGTGTGATCACCAGAGGCAGAGAGGACGAGAAAGCACCCCCCTCCTCTGCAATGGGACATGATCACACCACACTCCCTACTCCGTTCCTCCATACCGTTGGACTGTTGGGATTTGGGGCATACACACACATGTGCCCAGTGTGTTTTTCAAGCTGCTGGTACCGAACTCAGACTGCTTTGTTGGCCATGTAGGGTCTGGTTCCTTTAACCACGAGGCCATGGGCTGGCCCAATGGTGAGCATTTTTCCTAAGGGAAAGCAGAAGAGCCAGCAGCACCACTTATTATAGTTCTCCTCCTTGCCAACCCTGCTCCCTGGTCCTCACAAACACAAATCCCCTGGGTTTGAGTCGAAGGAAAACAGGTTCCAGCCCTTTATTCATGAAACAGTACACCCATCACAAGTCCAAGCAATAAAGAATTAAGTCCTTATTCAACTTTTCACTCCATGTGAGGTTTGGGAAGCTTTATTGGGGCCTGGGTGACTGACCAGGCTCCTTGAGCCCCACAAGCCCCTTTCATAAAGGGTAGTGTTGAGGAATTAGATAATGCAAAAAGGAGGGAGGACATACTCATGAGAAAGAGTCAAGTTTCCATGTTGATGGTAAATGGAAAAACCTTTGGGTCAGAGCTGAGCTCTGGAACACAAAGGAAAAAGAAGAGTGATGAAGGGAAGGGAGCCAGTTCTTCTTCCCTCATTTTAAAGTTCACAATGGGATTCCAGCTCATAGCTAGCCCCCTCCCTACTGCAGAATCATGTGAACCTTGACCTCAGACAGAAGCTTGCCATGTGAAGGCTGGACTTTCACCGCCCAAAGCACAAATCCCCTTCCTGAAGGGAGAATACAGGATATTTTGAGGAGGGACAGACTGTAGATGCAGGGAACCAAAGCCCCAGGTCTTACTAGCAGATCCTTCTCCAGATGGCTAAAGCTCAGCCATGGCAGGGAGAGAAGGAGCCTGGGTGAGGTCTGGCTGCGACGGGTCTTGATGAGTGGCTTCCCAGTTCCTAGCCAATGGTGCTGTGGACAAACCACAACCTCCATATTCCATGCTTGACTGATGTCCTGAGCAGTGACTATTTCTGTGGAAGGGAGGACAAATCCAAAGAATCGTGACACACAGAAAGGCAGGAGTGTGGGGGGGGGGACTAAGTGGTGGTAAGTAACTAGTGCAACATCTGTTCTCAAAAACATGCCCCAGGATCCCTCCTTCTTCTTCCCAGGAGTCTGAACAGGGCGTTATAGTGCCCCTTTCCAGGTGAGACCACGTGCTCACTAAGCAAGGTGTATTTCCCACCTTCCAGGGGGCTGGAGAGGTGGGACAGACCTCCGGGTCCATAATCGGATCCTCTAACTCCAGGTCTGGAGCCCTCCATACCCTGAACCTTCACCAGGCACAACGGGAAGGGCGGTGAGAACCGGGGTTGAGCAGCAGACCTTGGGCGAGGCCAGCAAGGTGCGGGGCCCAGGCGAGCCACAGACCAGACTGGGGTGGCGGCAGCTTCATCAGGCACGAGCTTGGGGCTCTGTCACCACATGGATCCTCTCCTCCCAAGGTGGGGGGAGGAAACCCTTCTTCCACGAGATAAAAGGCAGAATAAAGGGCGAGGGAGTAGAGAAGCGTGCTGACGAGGGTCCGGGCAAACCACCACACCTGGGCCCTGGGGGAGGCTGCAAATGCACCTTCAGAAAGCAGCGTTGGGAGATGAGAAGGCTCCCTGCTTCACATACTGGGCCTCTGGCGCTTTCCTGAATTCTTCTAGGTGTTCCGATCGTCCCCATACATCAGTCTGTCAACTGGGAAGTTAGCTTAGCAGCTCCTACGTGTGCAAATGAACAAAAGAATCTCCCCCC
>NW_006159716.1:4044686-4052557 GCF_000334495.1 Tupaia belangeri chinensis
CCCCCCCCGTCGTCCTGAGGGAAACTGCCAAGGGCGGTCCCTCTTGCTGTTAGCCCAAGCCGATGGCCCCACCCTCCCATCAGGGTCCTCCAATCAGAGGCTGACTCCTCCTTTGCCCATCTGAGCTTGGTGAGGAGGGGAGGGGTGGAGCCCTGGGCTTCTAGAAAGATCTACCGATGTTGAGTGGTACTCCATGCCCCCTACCGCCTCCCTGCAAGACTTGGGCAGGGAAGCCCTGGACACAGAGTGTGGGAGCTTCTGGGAAGCATTCTGTAGAAGAAGCTGGTGGGGCTGTGGGAGAGACTCTGGTGGGGGCGGCTCTAGAGTGGGGCTATGTAAGGAGGCACCTTCCAGAAAATAGCTCAGCCATGGCTTGGCTCCTGAGGGACCTGGCTGAGTGTGGGCTGTGCTTTGGATTGACTAGACCACTGAATCACAGATACCTGTAGTCCTGGATGGCTCAAGTCCATTTAACTCCAGTAGGAAGAACCCATAGAAGACACTTTGCATTAGACCACACGAGAATAGAGATGGGACTCCAAGTCAGTCCCACCTAGCTGTCTTCTGACCTCTCCCACCAACCAGAGGCTGTCACTAGAAAGAAATGATTGAACAGGTTCAGTACCGTTGTGGGAATCCACACCCTTGAGGGCTTGCCAAAACTGCCTACCCACTCCTACTCTTGCTAAAGTGCCTGGAAAACCCTGTTCTCAGAGCTTTAGCTTCAAGGATGCAGCCAGGGGACAGCATTGTTGAGCAGATAGGAATGCCTTTGACCAATGAGGAGAGAATGTCTTCAAGGCCATTTCGGAGAATCCAGTACCCTAAAATTTATTAGGCACTGGGGTCAGCAGGTGACCTGGTGGTGGCACTAGACTCTCACGTGGTCAACGAGCACATGTGCGTGCATCTGAAATTCCAGGAGGAGAAGGGATTGCTGTGAGACCATCACTCTAGGGAGTGATTTCTCAATTTCCCTCTCACTCTCTCCAGTGAGCCCATGTGCCCTAGGATAAAAACTTAAAAAATATATATATTAGGCACTGGTTTTGAAAGACTCTGTCCTGAAAAATTCAAATGTATCATTGTATTTGAGCTTTCCAGATGTAGTTTTTTTTAAAATTGGCATAAAATTGATGCAACATGAAGCTCAACATTTTAAGGTGTAAATACAATTGAGTGGCTTTTCATACAATCACAATATTGTGCAACCCGTTATTACTTTCGAATTTCAGAACGCTTTTTTGTTTTTAATTTTTGCTATAGGTTGTGTGTGCTCATCAGAGAGAGGGAAAGAGAATGAGAAATCACCCCCCAGGGAGACGGCAATACCGCAATCCCCTTTCCTCTATTCTCCTCTTGGAATTTTGAGCATGCACACACATCTGGCATAGTTAAACTGCCAGGTCTGGGACTTGAACTGCACTGCCAGCCATGTGGGATCCTGTGCCTTAACCTCCACCCCATTTTCTGGCCCAGCAGAAATTTTTATCACCCCAAAATAAAGCCCTATACACATTAAGTAGTCACTTAGCATTCTGCCTTTGGGACCAGCAGCTGGCATAATAGCTATGTCACTGGACTCCCATGTGGTCGACTGTGGTTCAAGTCCTGGACCCAGTGGCTTAAACTCATGCTGGGCACATATGCATGTGTGCCCAAGATCCTGAGAAGATATTGAAGGAGAAGGGATTTCGGTGTGGCCATCCTCCCTGGGGGTGTGTGTGTGGGGGGTGATTTCTCGCTTTCTGTCTCTCTGCCTCTCTCTGTCTTTCTGGCAAGCGTATGCACCCCATAGCAAAAACCTGTCAAAAAAAAAATCTGCCTTCTCCTGAGCTTCTGGCAATTACCAATCAGCCTTGTATTTTAATAAATTTGCCTATTCTGGACATTTCATGTAAGTAGAATTATATAATAACATTTTGGGTCTGGATTCTTTGACTTTGCATAATGTTTACAAAGTTCACCTGTATTATAGCATGTATCAGTATTTAATTTTTTTTTTTTTTTTACTATTTTGTTGTTGTTATTGCTTTAATTACCAGAGGACAAGTGCACTTGCCAGAGAGTGACAGAGGGGGGAGAGAGAGGGAGAAAGCAACCCCCATAGGGCATGGTCATGTTACAATCTCATCCCCTCCATTTCTTCCTCCTTTCTATATTATGAGCATGCACTGTCCTGGCATGTTTGTTAGGCCAGAGGGTCTAGAACTAGGATCAGTCATGTGGGATCCAGCTCTCTTAACCACTAGGCCATGGGCTGGCCAAACAGTTCTTTATATTTTTGGATACTAAACTAGCTTACTTTATTCTGGTTGCTATAACAAAGTATCATGGCATTGGTGGCTTATAAACAACAGAAATTTATTTCTCACAATTTCAGAGACTGAGAATTCCAAGATCAAGATTCTGGTAGATCTGACGTCTGTTAAGGGCCAACTTTCTGGCTCATAAGTGACTAGCTTCTCACACTACTTCCTTATGTGGTAGATGGGCCAAAGAACTATCGCTATCTCAGCCCTATTTTATGAGGGTTCTGATCCCATTCATAAAGCTAGATCCAGTATCCATCACTTAATATGATCACTTTAACAGGCAAGATTTCAACAGAAACCTTGGGGAAACACAAATATTTAGTCAATAGCAAGTTCTTTAAAGGAGATGTTATTTGAAAATATTTTCTCTCAGTCCGTTGGTCGTTTCCCCCCTTTCTTTGTAGTGTCTTTTGATGCACAAGAATTTTAAGTCTAATTAAATCAAATTTATCTTTTATTTTTCTCTTATTGCTATGGTTTTTGTGTCACATCTAAGACTCCATTGCCAAATACAAAGTCAAGAAGAGTATGTCTCTCACCTACCTCTCATTTTTATTAATAGTAGTATACTGAGGTCTCCAAGTGTCTTGATTCATTTGTGCTGCTATAATAGAATATTTGAGACTGAGCAATTGAAAATGAAGATAAATGTATTTGGCTCATGGTTCTAGAGGCTGGGAGGTTGAAGACTGAGGAACTGCATCTAATGAGGATTTTCTTGCTGTGTCATTTCACAACAGAAGAGAGGAAGAGCATAGGAGTACACAGTGGAGAGAGGGAAGGGAACTGAGCTTATCCTTTTATCAGGAGCCCACTCTTTCAATAACTAATCCACTCCTGTGACAATCATTAATACATTTATGAGGGCTCTTCCTCCATGATCTAATCACCTTTTAAAAGTCCCATCTATTGCATGGGGGATTAAATTTCCAACACACAAATTTTGAAGAACATCAGTATTATATTTGTGCTCTCTTTTTCACCCTTCAGTTCTGATAGTTGTTATTTCATATATTTGGGGCCTTTGTTTTTAGGTGCATACAGTATATAATTATATCTTTCTGATTGATTAGATCTTCTTTTATTATTATATTGTCCTTTATTATCTGTTGTAACTATTGGTGCGTTAAAGTTTACTTTGTTTTGTATTTGTAAAGCACTTTTGTTCTAAAGCTAGAAATAAGTTAAAAGTGAAAGAATGAAAAACCAAAAATCACTGTCAATATATTTTTAATTTTGGTTTTAAATTAAATCTCTTATAGACAATATTTCCTTTCTTAATACATTATGCTAATCTTTTAATTTGAAAAATTTTAATTAAATTTATTTAAATGTAATTATTGATAAAGTTGTTTGCTAATTTTATTTATCTTCTCTATGATTTTTATCTTTTTTATTCCTCAATTCCTCCATGTCTGTCTTCCTTTGCGTTTAATAGATATTTTCTAGTGGACCATTTTGATTTCTTTCTCATTTAATTATAGTTTTATACTTATTTTCTTAATGATTGTTCTGGGGATTGCAATTAGCATCTTAATTTATAATAATCTCATTAGAATTAGTGCTAACTTAATTTCAGTTGTGTACAAAATTTTTGCTATTTTATAACTCCATTTTCCTCTCATGTTACTGTCACAAAATACATCTTTGTACCTTGTGTGATCATCAAGATAGATTTGTAACTTTTGTTTTATAAAGTTGTCTCTTAAATTGTGTAGGAAATAAAAGTTACAAATCAAAATAACAGTAACACTGACTTTTATATTTCCCCACAAGCTCTCTTACTTGTGTTTATCTGAAATATCTTAATTTCTCTTTCATATTATCAGGATAGTTTTGGCAGTTATAGAAGTGGTTTTGATTGTTAGCGTTTTTATTCTTTCAACGCTTTTAATATGCCAGCCCACTGCCTTTTTGGACTCAATAGTTTCTAATTAAATTACCAGCTATTAATTTTTTTTGAAGATCCCATGAGAAGTCACTCTTCTTTTGTTTTCCACATTCTCCCTTTGTCTTTGGATTTCTACCATTTGAGTTTAAAAGTCTTGCTGTGGTTCTCTTTGAATTTATCCTAATTGGAGTTCATTGAGTCTCTTTTATGTGTAGCTTTATATCTTTCACCAAACTTGAGAAGTTTTTTTATTTTTATTTTTAAGTTCTGTTTGTCCTTTCCTCTCTCTCTTCTCCTTTTGAGACTTGAGTTGTGTGTCTGTGAGAGGCGTGATGATGTCCCACAGGCCTTTTAAATTCTTTTCATTTTTCTTCAGGCTTTTTTTTTTTTCTGAAGATTTATTTTATGTCTATTAAGTGCCAGGTACCATTCCCAAAATTCAAGATTAATTCATTGTACAAACAACAAAAATTCTTGTCCTTGTGAACTTATATTTTTATGGAGGAAGATTCATGTTGAAAACAAAAAGCTACAATTGGGGCTTAAAAGGTACTGTGGAACAAAGAATTGGAATGCAAATTCGGCAATAGTGATATCACAGGGGTAAAGTTACTACCAGTATTTGAAGCATTTATTTGTCATAGTTTTCCAAATTATAGAAAATTTACAATAACAAATTGTGAATTTCCACATATACTTACTCGAATCCACTCACAGTTGACTCTATCATTCTCTCCACCCATCCTTTTATTATTAGATTGTCTTTCATTATCCGTTGTATCTGTACACACACTCACATGCAGGCTCTTCAGGAAGTTTATGAAAAATGTGTATTTTGAAAAAAAAACTGTGTATGGATTTGAAGATTTTTGCACCAAAAATGAACTTATCTTTCATTTCATTTTCCATGAACTTTTCAAGTCACCTCGTGTGTGCATATGTGCATAATTTGATAGGATGTTGCATTACCTCATGCATGCTTACTCCTTTATAATTATTTTTCTAAGAATAAAGATATTTTCTCACATAAGGACAGGATAGTTATAAGTCAAAAACATTATCATCTATAAAATACTATTATCCAACTAAGAGTTTATGTTCTAATTTATTAGAATAAATAATTTGCTCTTGTTTTATCATGTGTGCGTGTTTAATTTGCTAGAAGGTGTGTGGTCTTGCCAGAGAGAGAAAACGAGAAGACATCTCCCCCAGGGGTTATGGCCACAGTGTAAACCGTTCTTCTCCAGTCTACTTTCAAGATTTGGAGCATATGTGCACAAGTGCCTGGCATGTATTTAAAGCGGTTAGATTCGGGAGTTAGACCATACAGTTGGCAATATGAGATCTAGTTGCCTAACCACCACACCAAAAACTGATCCCGTAGTGTTTGTCTTGTTTTGTTTTAATTTCATTTTTAAAAAGCAAAAATCATAGAACTTTTTTTTAAACAGAGAATTTTACATTCTTCTAGCTTAATAGCTTAATAGTGTTTCTTCCCTTTGCCTCTCCCACTCACTGTCTACCACAACAGCAATATATTTTCTAGTCTAGGATTCAACTCAACATCACCCTTTGCATCTGCATTTGTATTATTATTACTATTTAGAATTATTTATTTAATTTTATTTTATTTGTTATTATTTTTTATTTGACCAGAGAGAGAAAGAGAAAGGGAAATTGAGAAAGCAAGCTGCCAGGTCTAGTACTCAAACCTCAGTTGGTCATGTGAGAGTTCAGCACCCTCAACTGTCATGCCACCTGCTGGCCCTGCATTTGTATTATTTTTTAATCTTGAACAGTTTCCTCACTCTTCATCCTGTGTAACATTGATATTTTTAGAGGCTACAAAACAGATATATTTTAGAATCCTCCAGAGTTTAGGTTAGTCTGGTGTCCCTTATGAATTGCATTTGGTTAATTCATTCTTGGCAGAAACACTAAATAATTGTCTTTGTCAATTAACTACATAATGGGGCTGTGTTGTTGATTTGTCTTTTTATTGATGATGTTGACTTTGATTATTTTACTAATATATTTTAAGCTAGAATTCTCCATTGCAAAATTATTTTTCCTTTTGTAATTAATAAGTAATTTCTTAGGAAATACTTAGAGATGATGCAAATATTCTTTTCCTCAGGCTTATTTGTTTTTACTGTTTGATTATGTAAAATATTAACATGATTCCAAATGTCAAACCATGAACAAACTTATAATCAGTGAACTTCCTCTCAATCCCCTACTTCTTCCATTCAATTTATTTATATAGATGTATGAAAAGTAGGCTCCCAATTTTGTAAAATCATTTCTGTGTACCAATGGATATTTATTCTTTGTCAGTTTTCACTGTGTGTATGTATGTGCATGTGTACACCATGCACTCATATTCATTTATAGATTTTATTTAAATTAGCTTGTTTTATCTGTATTGTTTTGGTTTGAGATTTATATTTGTTGTTTAGATTTACTGTCTTCTTGTTTTCTATCTTAGCAATTCATGTATATATGTATATATTTAGATAAATTATTTTCTTTTTTTTTTTTTTTTAGAGATCTTCACTATAGGGCACATTAACTTGTCAGAGAGACAGAAAGCAAGAAATCACCCTCCAAAGGGGAGATGGCCATACTGCAATCCCTTCTGCTTCTTTCTCCTCTTTGGATTTTGGGCATGCATACACACGCACCCAGCATGAGTGTCAAGCCAGCAGGTCTGGGACTCAGACCGCAGTGGACCATATGGAAGTTCAGCATCTTAACCACTATGCCACCTGTTGGTCCCTGTTGTGCTTTTTTAGAAGCATTCTTTTTTTTTTTTGGAGAGATTTTTGCTGGAGAGTGTATGTACTCAACATAGAGACAGATAGCAAGAAATCACCCCAGGAGGATGGCCATGCCACAATCTCTTCTCCTTCTCTTCTTGAAATTTTGGGCATGTGTACACATGACCCCAGCATGAGTTTCAAACCTCTGGGTCTAGGACTTGAACCATGGTCAGCCATGTGGGAGTCCAGTGACATAACCATTACACCATATATGCTGGTCCCTGCAGAAGAATTTTAATAAAGTTATTTTTATTCTTCAGTGTTTAGAAATGTAGTATGATGACCATTAATTATTCTCTGGTCATTGTCTTAAATAGATCCTAGAGATCGCATATTCACTGGCCTAAGTATCTCTTTTTTTAGAATTCTCAAATTCTTTTTTATACTTTGATCAGTCAAAATTTGGGGGAGTTTTTTTTCAGATTGTTTTAAAATTCTAGTTGGAAAGGCATCTTCAAAAAATATTTTTGTAGTGAGAATCTTTCCAAACAGTTTTATTGAAATACAATTAACATATATTAAACTTTATATATTTAAAATATATAATTTGATATATTCTGACAATTATACCAGTGAAACCATTACCACAATCAAAATATTGAATATTGATTCCTTTGTAATCTCTCTCTTACTCCTTACTCCTCCCATCCCCAAAGCAATCATTTACCTGCTTTGTCACTGTAAGTTGGTTTGAATTTAATATAAATTAAATCATACACTATATATTCCTCTTTTTTTTTTGGAGAGATTTTCACTGTAGGGCGCATGCGCTCGCCAGACAGACAGAGAGAGACATAGAGACAGAAAGCGAGAAATCACCCCCCAGGGGGGATGGTCACGCCG
>NW_006159716.1:4054568-4055648 GCF_000334495.1 Tupaia belangeri chinensis
AAGACTGAGGAACTGCATCTAATGAGGATTTTCTTGCTGTGTCATTTCACAACAGAAGAGAGGAAGAGCATAGGAGTACACAGTGGAGAGAGGGAAGGGAACTGAGCTTATCCTTTTATCAGGAGCCCACTCTTTCAATAACTAATCCACTCCTGTGACAATCATTAATACATTTATGAGGGCTCTTCCTCCATGATCTAATCACCTTTTAAAAGTCCCATCTATTGCATGGGGGATTAAATTTCCAACACACAAATTTTGAAGAACATCAGTATTATATTTGTGCTCTCTTTTTCACCCTTCAGTTCTGATAGTTGTTATTTCATATATTTGGGGCCTTTGTTTTTAGGTGCATACAGTATATAATTATATCTTTCTGATTGATTAGATCTTCTTTTATTATTATATTGTCCTTTATTATCTGTTGTAACTATTGGTGCGTTAAAGTTTACTTTGTTTTGTATTTGTAAAGCACTTTTGTTCTAAAGCTAGAAATAAGTTAAAAGTGAAAGAATGAAAAACCAAAAATCACTGTCAATACATTTTTAATTTTGGTTTTAAATTAAATCTCTTATAGACAATATTTCCTTTCTTAATACATTCTGCCAATCTTTTAATTTGAAAAATTTTAATTAAATTTATTTAAATGTAATTATTGATAAAGTTGTTTGCTAATTTTATTTATCTTCTCTATGATTTTTATCTTTTTTATTCCTCAATTCCTCCATGTCTGTCTTCCTTTGCGTTTAATAGATATTTTCTAGTGGACCATTTTGATTTCTTTCTCATTTAATTATAGTTTTATACTTATTTTCTTAATGATTGTTCTGGGGATTGCAATTAGCATCTTAATTTATAATAATCTCATTAGAATTAGTGCTAACTTAATTTCAGTTGTGTACAAAATTTTTGCTATTTTATAACTCCATTTTCCTCTCATGTTACTGTCACAAAATACATCTTTGTACCTTGTGTGATCATCAAGATAGATTTGTAACTTTTGTTTTATAAAGTTGTCTCTTAAATTGTGTAGGAAATAAAAGTTACAAATCAAAATAACAGTAACACTGACTTTTATAT
>NW_006159716.1:4055767-4109976 GCF_000334495.1 Tupaia belangeri chinensis
TCCCTACATAGTTCCATTCACCAGTTTTATTTATTATATTTCTTCATGCAGATCTGTAGTAGTTCCTAATGTTCTTTCATTTCAAAATGAAGGACTTTCTAGCATTTCTTGTAGGAAAAGTCTACTAGCCAGCCACAAGCTCTCTTACTTGTGTTTATCTGAAATATCTTAATTTCTCTTTCATATTATCAGGATAGTTTTGGCAGTTATAGAAGTGGTTTTGATTGTTAGCGTTTTTATTCTTTCAACGCTTTTAATATGCCAGCCCACTGCCTTTTTGGACTCAATAGTTTCTAATTAAATTACCAGCTATTAATTTTTTTTGAAGATCCCATGAGAAGTCACTCTTCTTTTGTTTTCCACATTCTCCCTTTGTCTTTGGATTTCTACCATTTGAGTTTAAAAGTCTTGCTGTGGTTCTCTTTGAATTTATCCTAATTGGAGTTCATTGAGTCTCTTTTATGTGTAGCTTTATATCTTTCACCAAACTTGAGAAGTTTTTTTATTTTTATTTTTAAGTTCTGTTTGTCCTTTCCTCTCTCTCTTCTCCTTTTGAGACTTGAGTTGTGTGTCTGTGAGAGGCGTGATGATGTCCCACAGGCCTTTTAAATTCTTTTCATTTTTCTTCAGGCTTTTTTTTTTTTCTGAAGATTTATTTTATGTCTATTAAGTGCCAGGTACCATTCCCAAAATTCAAGATTAATTCATTGTACAAACAACAAAAATTCTTGTCCTTGTGAACTTATATTTTTATGGAGGAAGATTCATGTTGAAAACAAAAAGCTACAATTGGGGCTTAAAAGGTACTGTGGAACAAAGAATTGGAATGCAAATTCGGCAATAGTGATATCACAGGGGTAAAGTTACTACCAGTATTTGAAGCATTTATTTGTCATAGTTTTCCAAATTATAGAAAATTTACAATAACAAATTGTGAATTTCCACATATACTTACTCGAATCCACTCACAGTTGACTCTATCATTCTCTCCACCCATCCTTTTATTATTAGATTGTCTTTCATTATCCGTTGTATCTGTACACACACTCACATGCAGGCTCTTCAGGAAGTTTATGAAAAATGTGTATTTTGAAAAAAAAACTGTGTATGGATTTGAAGATTTTTGCACCAAAAATGAACTTATCTTTCATTTCATTTTCCATGAACTTTTCAAGTCACCTCGTGTGTGCATATGTGCATAATTTGATAGGATGTTGCATTACCTCATGCATGCTTACTCCTTTATAATTATTTTTCTAAGAATAAAGATATTTTCTCACATAAGGACAGGATAGTTATAAGTCAAAAACATTATCATCTATAAAATACTATTATCCAACTAAGAGTTTATGTTCTAATTTATTAGAATAAATAATTTGCTCTTGTTTTATCATGTGTGCGTGTTTAATTTGCTAGAAGGTGTGTGGTCTTGCCAGAGAGAGAAAACGAGAAGACATCTCCCCCAGGGGTTATGGCCACAGTGTAAACCGTTCTTCTCCAGTCTACTTTCAAGATTTGGAGCATATGTGCACAAGTGCCTGGCATGTATTTAAAGCGGTTAGATTCGGGAGTTAGACCATACAGTTGGCAATATGAGATCTAGTTGCCTAACCACCACACCAAAAACTGATCCCGTAGTGTTTGTCTTGTTTTGTTTTAATTTCATTTTTAAAAAGCAAAAATCATAGAACTTTTTTTTAAACAGAGAATTTTACATTCTTCTAGCTTAATAGCTTAATAGTGTTTCTTCCCTTTGCCTCTCCCACTCACTGTCTACCACAACAGCAATATATTTTCTAGTCTAGGATTCAACTCAACATCACCCTTTGCATCTGCATTTGTATTATTATTACTATTTAGAATTATTTATTTAATTTTATTTTATTTGTTATTATTTTTTATTTGACCAGAGAGAGAAAGAGAAAGGGAAATTGAGAAAGCAAGCTGCCAGGTCTAGTACTCAAACCTCAGTTGGTCATGTGAGAGTTCAGCACCCTCAACTGTCATGCCACCTGCTGGCCCTGCATTTGTATTATTTTTTAATCTTGAACAGTTTCCTCACTCTTCATCCTGTGTAACATTGATATTTTTAGAGGCTACAAAACAGATATATTTTAGAATCCTCCAGAGTTTAGGTTAGTCTGGTGTCCCTTATGAATTGCATTTGGTTAATTCATTCTTGGCAGAAACACTAAATAATTGTCTTTGTCAATTAACTACATAATGGGGCTGTGTTGTTGATTTGTCTTTTTATTGATGATGTTGACTTTGATTATTTTACTAATATATTTTAAGCTAGAATTCTCCATTGCAAAATTATTTTTCCTTTTGTAATTAATAAGTAATTTCTTAGGAAATACTTAGAGATGATGCAAATATTCTTTTCCTCAGGCTTATTTGTTTTTACTGTTTGATTATGTAAAATATTAACATGATTCCAAATGTCAAACCATGAACAAACTTATAATCAGTGAACTTCCTCTCAATCCCCTACTTCTTCCATTCAATTTATTTATATAGATGTATGAAAAGTAGGCTCCCAATTTTGTAAAATCATTTCTGTGTACCAATGGATATTTATTCTTTGTCAGTTTTCACTGTGTGTATGTATGTGCATGTGTACACCATGCACTCATATTCATTTATAGATTTTATTTAAATTAGCTTGTTTTATCTGTATTGTTTTGGTTTGAGATTTATATTTGTTGTTTAGATTTACTGTCTTCTTGTTTTCTATCTTAGCAATTCATGTATATATGTATATATTTAGATAAATTATTTTCTTTTTTTTTTTTTCTTTTTAGAGATCTTCACTATAGGGCACATTAACTTGTCAGAGAGACAGAAAGCAAGAAATCACCCTCCAAAGGGGAGATGGCCATACTGCAATCCCTTCTGCTTCTGTTTCCTCTTTGGATTTTGGGCATGCATACACACGCACCCAGCATGAGTGTCAAGCCAGCAGGTCTGGGACTCAGACCGCAGTGGACCATATGGAAGTTCAGCATCTTAACCACTATGCCACCTGTTGGTCCCTGTTGTGCTTTTTTAGAAGCATTCTTTTTTTTTTTTGGAGAGATTTTTGCTGGAGAGTGTATGTACTCAACATAGAGACAGATAGCAAGAAATCACCCCAGGAGGATGGCCATGCCACAATCTCTTCTCCTTCTCTTCTTGAAATTTTGGGCATGTGTACACATGACCCCAGCATGAGTTTCAAACCTCTGGGTCTAGGACTTGAACCATGGTCAGCCATGTGGGAGTCCAGTGACATAACCATTACACCATATATGCTGGTCCCTGCAGAAGAATTTTAATAAAGTTATTTTTATTCTTCAGTGTTTAGAAATGTAGTATGATGACCATTAATTATTCTCTGGTCATTGTCTTAAATAGATCCTAGAGATCGCATATTCACTGGCCTAAGTATCTCTTTTTTTAGAATTCTCAAATTCTTTTTTATACTTTGATCAGTCAAAATTTGGGGGAGTTTTTTTTCAGATTGTTTTAAAATTCTAGTTGGAAAGGCATCTTCAAAAAATATTTTTGTAGTGAGAATCTTTCCAAACAGTTTTATTGAAATACAATTAACATATATTAAACTTTATATATTTAAAATATATAATTTGATATATTCTGACAATTATACCAGTGAAACCATTACCACAATCAAAATATTGAATATTGATTCCTTTGTAATCTCTCTCTTACTCCTTACTCCTCCCATCCCCAAAGCAATCATTTACCTGCTTTGTCACTGTAAGTTGGTTTGAATTTAATATAAATTAAATCATACACTATATATTCCTCTTTTTTTTTTGGAGAGATTTTCACTGTAGGGCGCATGCGCTCGCCAGACAGACAGAGAGAGACATAGAGACAGAAAGCGAGAAATCACCCCCCAGGGGGGATGGTCACGCCGCAATCCCTTCTCCTCCATTCTCCTCTCGGGATCTTGGGCACGCACGCACACGCGCCCGGCGTGAGTTTTAAGCCACCGGGTCTGGGACACGAACCGCGGTGGACTACGTGGGAGTCCAGCGACATAGCCATTACGCTAACTGCTGGTTCCCACTATATATTCCTTTTGTGTAGGGATTTTTTCATTGAGCATAGCTATTTTGAGGTTCATCCATATTTTAGTGATCATTTCTTTTTATTGCTAAATAGAATTCCTTTAGATGAGTGTACCATAATTTCTTACCTATTCACCTGTTAACATTAGAATTGTTTTCCATTTTTAGGTAATAAAAATGAAGCTGTTAGGAACATTGGTGTACATTTGTATGAACATATGCTTTTATTCTCTTTGATAAATAAATAGCAGTTGAGTGACTGAATTATATAATAGGTGTATGTTTAACTTTTAAAAGTAATTTTTATATTTATTTATAAAAATATGCATGCATTTCAATATTTTAATGAAGGAAGGATCATGCTCTGTATACTGTTATTTGTGTCTACTAATTTTACTTATATGTGAGTGCAGCTTTTCTTACTTTTTAATTTTTTTCTTATTTAAAAAAATTTTATACATTTAATCACTGTCCATCACTTTGCTTGTAAGCTGAATTTACCCAATGTGAATACACTTCACACCAGTTCAGCTGAGGGTATGTTTAACTTTTAAGAAGCTACCAAACTAGGACCAGCAGTTGGTGTAATAGCTATGTCGTTGGACTCCCATGTACTCAACTGCGGTTTGAGTCCCGGACCCAGTGGCTTAAACTCATGTTGGGTGCATGTGCATGCATGTCAAGATCCTAAGAGGAGTATGGAGGAGAAGGGATTGTGGCATGGCCATCCCCTCTGGGGGGGGGGGGGGGGTTCCCCGCTGGGGGGGGGGGGGGGTGATTTCGTGCTTTCTGTCTCTCTGTCTCTCTCTGTCTTTCTGATGAGTGTACGTGCCCTGTAGCAAAAAAACTCTCAAAAAACAAACAAACAAACAAAAAAAGCTACCAAACTGTTTTCCAAAGAGATCATACAATTTACATAATAAAGAGGAGTATATGAGAATATAATTTCCTTTAAATCTTCACCAATAATTGATATAGTTAGTTAAAGTTTAGCCATTCTAAAATACATGTAGTGATATTTCATTCTGGTTTTAGTTCACGTTTTCCTAATGACTGTTGATATTGAATATCACTTCATGTTCCTATTGCCATTTCTGTATCTGCTTTGGTGATGTATTTGTTCTGATCTTACACTGTCTTTCTTATTGATTTAAATGGTTTCTTATTACTGATATTTAAGAGCTTGTATATATTCTGATACAAGTCCTTTTTCAGCTATACAATGCACAAGTATTTGTCCTCATCCTTTAGCTTGCCTTTTCATTCTCTTAAGAAAGAAAGAGGATATTATATAATGATTCAAAGGTCAACCCACAGGAAGATATATCAATTGTAAATGTGCATGAACCCAACATCAAAACATCTACATATATAAAGCAAACATTGACAGAAATGAGTGGAGAGATAAACGACAATACAGTAATAAAAGATTACAATGCTCCACTTTTAATAATGAATAGAACATCCAGACAGAAGATCAAATCAGAAACTGGGGCCTTGATTAACATTTTAGACCAAACAAAACATTCAACCAAATAGAAGCAGAATAAACATTTTTCTCAAGAACAAATGCATTTTTCTTCAGAATAGATCACATTGTTAAGTCACAAGAAAAGTCCTAGCCAATTTTAAGAATTAAAGTTATACCAAGTATCTTTTTCTTTTCTTTTTTTTTTGAGAGAGAGAGAGCGAGAGGGACTTTTGATGTAGGGCATGTGTACTCACCAGAGAGACAGAAAATAAGAAATCACCTCCCATGGGTGATGTTCATGCTGCAATCCCTATTCCTCCATCCTCCTCTTGGGATTTGGAGTGTGTGCATGCACGCGCGCGCACACACACACACACACACACACACACCCAGTGTGAGTTTCAAGCCCCTGGGTCTGGGACTTGAACCACGGTCAACCATGTGGGAATGACGTATCTTAACCACTATTCCACTTGCTGACCCCTATACCAAGTATCTTTTCTGACCTGGAACAAAACTAAAAATCAATAGCAGAAAGAAAACTAAAAAATTTCACAAATACATAGTGATTAAACACCACATTCTTGTTTTTTTTTCTTTTTTTAATTTTTGGAGAGGTTTTCGCTATAGGGCACATGCACTTGCCAGACAGACAGACAGACACAGAAAGACAGAAAACAAGAAATCACCCCCCAGCAGGGATGGCCATGTTGCAATCCCTTCTCTTCCATTCTCCTCTCGGGATCTTGGGCACGCACGCACACACACCTGGCATGAGTTTTAAGCCACTGGGTCCGGGACTTGAACTGCGGTCGACTACATGGGAGTCCAGCGACATAGCCATTACGCTAACTGCTGGTCCCAACACCACATTCTTGAACAATTACTGTGTCAAAGAAGAAATCAAAAAATAAATTATAAGCACTCAAGACAAATAAAACTTAAAACACATGTCAAAACTTACATGATATAGCAAAAGCATTAGTAAGAGAAAACTTCACAGAAATAAATATCTACATTAAAAAAGGAGAAACATCTTACATCAGCAATTTACCTTTATCCTTCAAGGAATTAGACAAAGAACAATCTAAACCCAAATTTAAAAGAAGGGAAAAAATGACAAAGATTAAAATGACAAAGATTAAATGATTAAGATTTACTAAGAAATAAATAAAATAGAAATAGGAATAAATCAGTGGAAGTAAGGATCTTATTTTTTGAAAGATACACAAAATTGAGAAACACTTAGCTGGACTAAGACAAAAGGAAGACTCAAGTAAAATCATAAATAAGAGACATTATAACTGATGCCACAGAAATAAAAAGGATCATAAGGGACTGCTATGACAACAAACAGAATAACCTAACCTATGGGTACATTGCTAGAAACATATAACCTATCAAGACTAAATTATGAAAAAATTAAAAATCTGGACAGACCATAACTAGTGTGGAGAGTGAATCAATAATCAAAAATTTTCCAACAAAGGAAAGGTTAGGCTTCACCAGTAAATTCTTTTAAGCACTTAAAAAAGAATGCCAAAAGGGACAGGTGATGTTTGCTTAGAGCATGTCCCCACATCCTCAGGGTCTCTCTCTAAACATGTCCCTACAGAGTGAGACATGCAGAAGGGAGTTACGAGTGACCATTCCCAATAGTGAGTGTATTTTCACTTTCCATGTTTATTTCTTTCTCTCTTTTTTCAGCAACTGCATGAGCTCTCTAGAATTTTTTTTTTTTTACAAAAGTAAAAAAGCATAGACAATGAAAACAATATAGACATGCAATGAACTACTAGTCAACCTTTAAAAAGAAGGAAATCATGCAACATAAGTCAACTTTGAGGACATTATACTGAGTGAAATAAACCAATCACAAAAAGACAAATACTGCATGATTCCACTTACATGAAGTATGATAGTTAAGTTCATAGAATCAAATAATAAAATGGTGGTATCCAGAGACTGGGAGGAGGATTAGATAGTGAGTTACTAATCACCAGACATAAATTTTCAGTCCAGCAAGATGAATAAGTGCTGTAAATCGGTTGTACTATATTGTACATCTAGTCAACAGTAATGTATTGTGCACTGAAAAATTTAAGAGGCTAGATCCTACATTAAGTGTTCTTACCAAAATAAAATGAAATTTTGATCAAGGTTTAAAAAAGCAAGTTTTACAGATCTATGGTTAAAAATAGTATTTAAATAAAAATAATTTGCAGGAAAAATATATTTAGAGGAGAAACAGTTATGAATTTTGATGAAGTCCAATTTATCAATTTGTTCTCTTACGGAGTATATAATTTTGTAACTGTATCTAGGAAACTTTTGGTGAAACCACAGTTGCTAATGTTTTTTAAAAAAGAAATGTTATGCTTTTAAATTTTATGTTTAAGTCACCAATACTATTTAATTTTTTATATAATAAAAGGTAGAGAAAAAATTATATTTTTGCACAGGGATGTACATTTCTACAGAACCATTTGTTGAAAAGATTACTTTTCTCTACTAAATTGTCTTTGCACCTTTGTAAAAAGTCAATTGTCCATATATGTGTGATCCTATTTCTAGAGCCTCTATTCTATTCCAATTGATTATGTTCATGCCAATATCACACTTTATTTTTAACATCAACAGATAATTTTCTATTTTTGTGTCCCTTAAATGTTTTGCTTCTTTCTTTTTCCCCTTGATTTCCTTCCTCTCACCCTCTCCTATTTCCCACCCTCCTCTCACACTGCCTCTAGTATCCACAATTGTTCTCCATGTTTTCATATCTTACAGTCATTCCGTTTCTGCCGTAGAGTGCAGACACTCAGTATATATTGAGCGGGAACATACAATGCCTCTCTTTCATAATCCGGCTTGCTTCACTTAGCAGTAAATCTTCAATATTCATGTACTTTCTATCAGAGACTCATTGTTTTTTACAGTTGAGTAGTATCCCATAGTGTATATGTGCCACTTTTTTCTTTTCCCACAAAAAAACTATTTATTTTTTATTTTATTGAGAGATATTTTTGATATAGGGTGCATTACAGAGAGACAGGGAAATGGAAAATGAGAAATCACCCCCATATGGAGGACCGTCATGCTATAATACCTTCTCCTCTACTCTCTTCTTGGGATTTGGGCATGGATGCATATGTGCTTGCTGTGAGTCTCAAGTCACTGGGTCCAAAACTTGAGCCATGGTTGGCCATGTGAGAGTCAACATCTTAACCACCATGCCACCTGCTGACCCCTGCCACAATTTTTCAATCCAGTCATCTATGCATGGACATCTGGATTAGTTCCATGTCTTAGCAATTGTGAATAATGTTACAATAAAACAAGTACTTGCACATTGAACATGAATGTGCAAGTACTTTTCTGACTGAGTGTATTCCTATCTTTTGGGGTAGGTACCCAGGAATGGAATTACTGGTCTTGTAGTAGTTATATTTTTAGGTTTTTGAGAAACCTCCACATTGTTCTCCACCTTGGCTGTATTAATTTACATTCCCACCAACAGTGTAGGAGAGTTTGTGTTTCACCACAACTTCACCAGCACTTATCATTTTAAATTTTAAAAATTTTAGTCATTCTAATGGGCTAGGTGGTATCTCCTTGTCATTTTGATTTTCATCTTCCTTGTGATAAGGATGTTGAGCATTTTTTCAAATGTTTTTTGGCCGTTCAAATGTCTTTCTTAGAGTGTTGTCTGTTCAGTTCATTTCTTCATCTTTTAATTGGGTTGAGTTCCCTGTATATTTTGGTTATCAATTCCTTATCTGAGGCATGGTTTACAAAAATATTCTCTCATTCTGAGAGTTGCCAATTCACTCTAATTATTGTTTTTTTTTTTTTTCTGTGCAGAAATTTTTAAACCTGATGTAGTCCCACTTGTCTATTTTAGGGATTATTGCCTTTGCTTTGGCAATCTTAAGAAGTTTTTGCCTACTCCAATGCCTTCAAGAGTTTCCCCTGTGTTATCCACCAGTAGTTTTATAGTTTGAGGTCTTAGGTTTGGATCTTTGAATCATTTTGAGTTGATTTTTGTTAACAATGAGAGATATAGGCCCAGTTCCATCTTTCTGTAGGTGAATATCCAGTTTTTCCAATAGATGAATATCCAGTTTTTCCAACACCTTTTGTTAAAGAGATTTTCTTTTCCCCACGGGGTTGACTGGTGCCCTTTGTCAAAATCAGTTTGCTGTTCGTTTTGGTCTCTATTCTGTACATTGATTCGCATGACTGTTTTTGTGCCAGTATTACGCTGTTTTGATTATTATAGTTTGTAATACATTTTGGAGTCAGATACTGAGATGCCTCCTGCTCTGCTCTTCTTGTACAGAATTGCTTTGGCAATATTGTATCTTTTATGATTCCAGACAAATTATGTGATTTTTTTTCGAAGTCTATGAAGAATATCTCTGGTAATTTGATTGGGATTGCATTAAATTTGTAGATTAATGTGGATAGGATTGATATTCTGATTATATTAATTCTTCCAATTCAGGAACATGCAATGTTTTCCCACTTTATTTTGTCATTTTCAATTCCTCTTTCATGTCCTGAAATGATTTCCTCATTTTTTTTTCTTGAACTGATTGTCTGTTTTTTCTTGCATCTCATTAAGTTTTATCACCATGAATATTTGGAATTCGTTTTCTGACATTTCTGCGTATTTCTGTGTGCTGTCCACTGTTGGTGAGATGCTACTGTGCTCACCCAGGGAAGAGTTATCACCTTGTTTTCTCATGTTTCTTCGAGATCTGTCCTGGTTTCTAGTCATCTATTCACTTTTTTTCTGTTTAATGGAGTAGATTCTTTAGTATGGTAGAGGAAATTATATCCTTAGTTCTCAGGTGTGTTCATTTTGGAGGGCTCTGTCTTCCATTCAAACCAGTTATAGTGGACCAGCAGCATAATGTTTATGTCACTGGAGTCCCACATAGTCAACAGCAGTTCAAGACTCGAACCTAGCCATTTAAAACTTATGCCAGGTGTATGTATGTGTGTGCATACCCAAGATTCCAAGAGGAGAATTGAGGAGGAGGGATTGTGGCATGACCATCTCCCATGGAGGGTGACTTCTTACTTTCTGTCTCCCTGTCTCTGTCTCTCCAGAGAGTGCATGTGTCCTATAGCAAAAATCTCTCTTAAAAAAAACTGAAATAAACCCAAGCAGTTGTGGGTATCTTCAGGTATTTGGCTCCTCTACCGAATATTCAGATCTTGATGAGGTTATAGCAAGATAAGGAGATATAACTTAGTGAAGAAGATCAACTCATGTGCTACGTGGTGTACCCAAAGTCCCAAAGTTGCTCCCAGGCTCTAAGCATGGACGTACCCAAGAAGACCTGCCCCCCAGAACAGACTAGTCTCCTAGTGTGTTACTAATACTTTTAAAAATTTTTTAGAGAGGTTTTTTTTTTTTTTTTCCTATAAGGCACATGTGCTCACCAGAGAAACAGAGAGACAGAAAGCAAGAAATCATCCCCCTGGGGTAATGGCCATACCACAATACCTTCTCCTCCATTCTCCTTTTGGGACTTTGGGGGCACATGCACATATGCTGGGTGTGAGTTTTAAGCTGCCAGGTCCTGGACTTGAACCATGGTGGACTACGTGAAAGTCCAGCAATGTAACCATTACATCATCTGCTGGTCCCCAACGTTATTAATACTTTATTTATTTATTTATTTTTTTTTGGAGAGATTTTCACTATAGGGCGCGTGCGCTCGCCAGACAGACAGAGAGAGACATTAGAGTCAGAAAGCGAGAAATCACCCCCCAGGGGGGATGGTTACGCCGCAATCCCTTCTCCTCCATTCTCCTCTCGGGATCCTGGGCACGCACGCACACGCGCCCAGCGTGAGTTTTAAGCCACCGGGTCCGGGACGCGAACCGCGGTCGACTACGTGGGAGTCCAGCGACATAGCCTTTACACTAACTGCTGGTTCCCGTTATTAATACTTTTAAGGGAGATTTTTATTTCCTGGATTGTATTTTCTACCTCCAGAAGTTCCATTTGATTCTTTTTCAGGAAATCTATGTCTTTATGGCATTTCTCTCTTAAGTCATGAAATTACTTTCTCATCTTCTAAGATTGTCCATTTTCTCCTGTGTCTCAATAAGTCTAGTTACGAGAAGAAATCTGAATTCTTTTTCTGACATTTCTGTAATTTTGTGTTTGTAATTTCTGTGTTTTGTCCATTGTTGATGAGGTGTTATTTTGTTCTTTTGCAAGGAAAACATTACCTTTTTTTTTCATGGTTATTGAAGCCTTGCTATGATTTCTGGGCATTTATTGATGAATTCACCTCTCTCAGATTTGCACAGAAAATTTCTGTGCTTTTTTTTAATTTTATTTTTTTATTTTATTTTTTTTGCTGTGGTGAGCTTGAGGGAGAAAATCCTTCAGGAGTTCACCATGTTCAGTTGTTCTGGCTTGTATCTAGCCAAAACTTTTGGTCTCTGTGTGGCTGAGGACTTGGCAGAGAAGCTACATAGATTGTGTGGTGGTATGGTGATATATAAAAGGCAGCTGCTCCTCACACACCTCAGTCTCAGGAGGAAGCTTTTAATGGAGAAATAGGGTCCATGTGACCCTATTTGCCCTCTGCTCTTGGACAGGTGAAGGTTATAGTCACATCAACACCAGAAAGGCCTCTCTTACTGGCTCCAATGGCTGAGGCAGTTGCTCCTGCCATCTTTGTTTGTTTGTTTGTTTGTTTGTCTTTAGAGATTTTTGCTATAGGGTGAGTGCACTTGCCAGAGAGACCGAAAGATAGAAAGCAAGAAATAAAACGCCAGAGGGAATGACCATGCCACAAGATTTTCTCCTCCATTCTCTCTTGGGTTTTTGGGCACACATGCACACATGCCCAGTGTGAGTTTTTAGTTGCTGGGTTCTGGACTTGAACTGTGGTTGACTATGTGGGAGTCCTGTGACATAACCATTAAACCATTTGCTGGTCCCAGCTTTTTAAAAAAAATCTGATTAAATTTTGGTTGAGATTATATTGAATGTTAAATTTGAGAATTCACATTTTAACAATATCAGGTCTTTTTAATTATAAACATCATATCTCCGTTTGTTTATGTCTATTTTATTTAATGATTTATGAATTTCAGTGTACACTAAATTGACATGCTTTTATTCATTCTAGTAACTTACTGCAAATTCATTCATTTTTCTAAATAGACAACAATGTCCTCTGTAATAATTTTACTTCTTTATATGTATATGTCTTACTTTTTCACATTTACTCACTGTACATCTTGATAGCATACAAAATGAATTTCCCCAACATGAATACACACATACTAGTCCAATCGAGGATATTCCTATACACATTATCAACAGATAATTTTTCATTTTTGTGTCCATTAAATGTTTTGCTTTTTCCCCTTGATTCCATTCCTCCTGCTCCCCCCATTGCCCATCACCCTCCCACACTGTCTCTAGTATCTGCAGTTGCTCTCCACGCTTTTATACCTTCCAATCTTTCAGTTTATGATATAAAGTTCGGGCATTTAGTACATGTTAAGTGAGGACATACAATACTTCTTTTTCTTAGTCTGGTTTGCTTCACTCAGCATTAAATCTTCCATATTTGTCCACTTTCTATCAAATGCCAGAGTCTTACTGTTTTTAATGGCTGGTAGTATTTTATAGTGTATATGTGTCCCACTTTTTCAATCCACTGATCTGTTCTTTGATGTTTGGGTTGATCCAGGTCTTAGCAATTATGAATAATGCTGCAATAAACATGGATATGCAAATGTTTTTCTGACTAAGAGTATGTATATCCTTTGGGTAGATACCCAGGAGTGGGATTGCTGGATCATATGTTAGTTCTATTTGTAGGTTTCTGAGGAATCTCCATATTGTTCTCCTCAGTGGCTATACTAATTTACATTCCTACCAACAGGGTAGGACAGTTCCCTTTTTCTTTTGGAGAGGTTTTTGCTATAGCACATGTGCGCTTGCCAGAAGGACAGAGAGGGACAGAGAGACAGAAAACAAGACATCCTCCCCCCCAGAGGGGATGGCCACAATGCAATCCCTTCTCCTCCATTCTCCTCTCAGGATCTTGGGCATACATGCACACATACCCGGCGTGAGTTTAAGCCATAGGGTCCGAGACTTGAATTGTGGTTGATTACATGTGGGTCCAGCGACATAGTTATTATGCCAACTACTGGTCCCGAGAGTTCCTTTTTCACCACAATCTTGCCAGCACTTATCAGTCTTTATTATTTGTTTTTAATCTTAGCCATTCTGACTGTGGCTAGGTGGTAGCTCATTGTGGTTTTGATTTGCATCTCTCTTATAAGGGATGTTTAGCATTTTTTCATGTGCTTTTTAGCTATTCATATGACTTCTTTGGAGAATTATTGGTTCAGCTCATTTGCCCATCTTTTAATTGGATTGATTTTTTTTAAGGTAAGCTGCTTGAATCTCCTGTATATTCTGTTTCTATGTCCCTTATTTGAGATATAGTTTGTAAATATACTTCTTCCTTTACAGTTTGGATGACTTTTATTTATTTTTCTTGCCTTCTCTAGTTAGAACCTGTAGTAAATATTGAATAGGAATAGACCACACTTTCTTACCTTGTCCCTTCTTGTAGTAAAGCATTTAGTCTTTTATTATGAAGTGGGATGTTATGTGTAAGCTTTTCAGATACTCTCTATCACATTGAGGAAGTTTTCATCCTATTTAGATGAGAATTTTTTAATCAGAAATACATATTCAATTTTTAAATTCTTTTCTACATCTGCAGAGATTATTGTGTGGTTTTTAATTTTTTTTTTTTTAGTTAGTTTGTTTGTCTCTTACAGGAAGTTATATGGTTGACTTTTTTTTGAATGTTAAACCAACCTTGAATTCCTGGGATAAATCCTGCTTGTTCATGACATATTATTCTTTTAATATTTTATTGTATTTGATTTGCTAAAATTTTTAAAGTTTATGTACCTATTTCTTTCGGATTGAAAGTAACAGAGAGAAAGATGGAGGAAGAGATACAGTATCCCCACAGGATCTTGATACCACTATCTACTACCAATCTCAGCTAGCACCAGATCATGGACATGTTTATGACTAATGTTCTCAGGGAGGTCCTTGATGTGAATCTTCTAATGTGTGTTAGCATCACAGAACAGTATGTTTTACCACTGTATCACCAATTGCCCCCTAATTCACTAAAATTTTATTAAGAATTTTTGGATCTATATTTATAAAGGATACTGATTTTTTTTCTTGTAATGTCTTTGTCTAGTTTTGATAGCAGAGTGATGCTGCCACATAAAATGATGTCTGGATATTCCCTCCTCTTTAATTTTCTAGAAAAAGTGATGTTGAAATGCTATTAGTTCTTCCTTAAATGTTTGACAGAATTTACCAGCAAAGTCAACAACATCTGAAGTTTTTCTTTTTTGAAGGTTCCTAATTATAATTTAATTAATTAGGACTATTCAGATTATCTGTTTCTTGCAAAATGTTAGAAAGTTTGTGTATTTCAATAAATTGACTATTTCATCTAAGTTGTCTTATTTATTCTTATGAAGCTGCTCAAATTTTTTTTCTATTTTCCTTTTAAGATCCCTGGAATTTAGAATCATATCTCCTCTCATATTTCTGTGTTGGTGATTTATGGTTTCTTTATTTTTTCCTAATTATTCTGGCTAGGGCTTTATTTATTTGTGACTATTCTTTTCTAATTAGATGTCTAGTACTATAAATTTTCCTCTCAGTAATGCTTCTACAGTATCCTACAAATTAAGATAATTTTTTGCTCTCATTTTTATTCTGTTTAAACACTTTCTAACTTCTTCTTTTTGTTTCTTCTTTGACACATGGCTTGTTTAGAAGTATGTTACTTGGTGTACATATGTATTATGAGGATTTTTAGTGATCACATATTTCTACTCAAATTTCATTGTTTTAAAAAACATACTTTGTACGCGAATGTTTTTAATACATTGAGACTTACTTTATGCCTCCAATTATGTTGGTTGTGTTTGAGAAGAACGCATCTGTTATTGTTGGAATAGTGTTTGTAAATGTCAATTAGCTCAAGTTAGTCCACTGTGTTGTTCAAGCTCCTATATCTTTACTGTATTCTATTGGTTTTATCAGCTACTATGAGAAGATTATTAAAACTTTCAACAATAATTGTACATTTGTCCATCCAGCTTTTGCTTTAGGTATCTTAAAATTTTTATCAGTTAAGTGGACATTTAGGATTGATTTTTTTTTTTGTTTACTTGTTTGTTTTAGGTTTTTACCATAAAGTACATGTGCTTTCTGGAGAGAGACAGAGAAAACAGAAAGAGGGAAAGTAAGAAATCACAACCCCCCAGGGGGATGGCCATCCCTTCTCCTCCATTCTCTTCTTGGAATATTGGGCATACACACACATGTATCTGCAATGATTTTTTTTTGTTATGGAATGTGTGTGCTTGCCAGAAAGACAGAGACAGAGAGATAGAAAGCGAGAAATCACCCCTCAGGGGGGATGGCCACACCGCAATCCCTTCTCTTCCATTCTCCTTTCAGGATCTTGGGAACGCACGTATACGTGCCCAACATGAGTTCCCTGGTTCTTTTCTTCCTTTTATTTTTATTTTAAAATCATTTTTAAAATTTACTTTAAATCACATATATCTTTACCGTGTACAACATTGCTTTTTCAAGCGTGAATACCATGCATATCAGTCAAGACAAAGACATTACTACATACATTATCATCAGCAAGTAGCTTTTCATTTTTTTGTCAATTAAACACATTTTTTTCTTCCCATGTTCCCCTTCCTCACTCCCTCTACTATCCACCCCTGTATTACCCCCATCCTTTCTATCTTTAGTATCTATCTTTGCCCTCCCTGTTTCTATATTTCCAAACTTTCAATTTCTGTTATAGAGTACAATCAGTTTATCTTTCATACTCTGGCTTGCTTGGCTTACCATTAAGTCTTCCATATTTACCCACTTTGTATTAAATGTCATTCTCATTGTTTTTTTATGACTTAGTAGTATTCCACAGAACACATATGCCTGGACCAGCAGATGGTGTAATGGTTACATTGCTAGACTCCCATGTAGTCAACTGCAGTTTGAGTCCTAGACCTGGCAGCTTAAAACTCACACCAGACATGTGTACCTGTACATCCAAGATCCTGAGAGGAGAATGGAGGAGAAGGGATTGTGGTGTGGTCATTCCCCCCTGGGGGTGATTTCTCACTTTCTGTCTCTGGCAAGTGCATGTGCCCTATAGCACAAATCTCTCCCTCGAAAAAAGTAATACATATGCCACATTTTTTTCAATCCAGTCATTTATTTTTGGACATTCAGGTTGATTCCATGTCCTAGTGATTGCAAATAATTCTGCAATAAACATGGGTGTGCAAGTGTTTTTCTGACTAAGGATTTTTCTATCTTTCACATAAATACCTAAGAGTGAATAACTGGGTCATATGGTAGTTCTATTAGGAGGTTTCTGAGAAATCTCCATATCATTCTCCAAAGTGCTTGTACTAATTTCCATTTCCACCAACAATGTAGGAGAGTTCCCTTTTCACCACAACCTCACTACCACTTATCATTATTTATTTTTTAAATTTTATCTATTCTGAGTAGGATTAAGTGGTTTCTCATTGTGGTTTTGATTTGCATTTCCCTCCTAATAAATTATTTGAGGTATGTTTTCATATGCTTTGGGGCCATTTGTATGTCTTCTTGGGATACTCGTGGGTTCAGCTCATTTTCCCACCTTTTAATTGGATTAAATATTATTTTTTGTGTATGTGGGTAAGCTTCTTGAGTTTCCTGTATATTTTGGCAGTCCCTCACATGAGGTATTGTTTGCAAATGTATTACCCCATTCTGAGGGTTCTCTTCTTACTCTAATTATTGTTTTTTGTTTTTGTTTTTGTTTTTGTTTCTTTGTTTTTCTGTGCAGAAGCTTCTCAGCCTAATATAGTTCTTTTTTCTAATTTGGGGACTATTGCCTATGCTATGGAAGTCTTTAAAAAGTCCTTGCCTACTCCAAAGTCTCCAAGAGTTTTTCCTGTGTTTTCGCCAGTACTTTTTATAGTTTGAGGTTTTATGTTTATAGAGCCTTAATCCATTTTTAGTTAATTTTTGTTAGTGTGAGATGTAAGGGTCTAGTTTCATTATTCTGCAGGTGGATATCCAGTTCTCCCAGAGCCATTTGCTGAAGAGATTTTCTTTCTCCCACTGGATTACCTGGTGCCCTTGGTCAAGAATCAGTTGGCTGTATTTTGGAGGGTTTATTTTCAATTCTGTTCTGTTGGTCTACTTGTCTCTCTCTCTCTCTCTTTTTTTTTTTTTTTTGCCAATACCATGTTGTTTTAATTATCACAGCTTTGTGATGTTTTGAGGTCTGAAAGTGAGATGCCCCCAACTTAATTCTCCTTACTCAGTATTGCTTTGGCAATACGGGGCCTTTTATGCTTCCAAACAAATTTTATGACTTTTTATTTCTATTTCTGTGAGGAATACCTGATAGCTTTACCAGGATTACATTAAGTTTGTAGATTAATTTTGGTAGGATTGACATCTTTTTTTTTGGAAAGGTTTTTGCTATAGGGTGTGAGGGCCCACCAGAAAGACAGAGACAAAGAGACAGAAAGCGAGAAATCACCCCCCATGGGGGGATGGCCACGCTACAATCCCTTCTCCTCCATTCTCCTCTCGGGATCTTGGGCATGCACGCACATGCACCCAGTGTGAGCTTAAGCCACTGGATCCAGGACTTGAATTGTGGTCGACTACATGGGATTCCAGTGACATAGCCATTACGCTAACTGCTGGTCCCAGGATTGACATCTTGATTATATTAATTCTTCTAACCCAGGAACATGGGATATTTTTCCACTTTTTTCCTATTATTTTTCGTTTCTTTTTTTAGTGTTTCATAATTTTCCTTGTAGAAATCTTTGATGTCTTTTGTAAGGTTTATTCCTAGATATTATTGGTTTTTGGCTATTGTAAATGGGATTTCTTTCTTCATTCTCTCTCAGTTTTTCTACTGTTGATGTATAAAAATAGATACAGATTTTCCTATGTTGATTTTGTATCCTGCCACTTTACTATATTCATTTATCATTTCTAGGAGATTCTTGTAAATTCTTTCGGATTTCCTATGTATAGTATCATATCATCTGCAAATAGAGATAATTTGCAGATTATCTTTTTCCTATTTGGATGCTTTTTACTTGGTTCTCTTGTCTAATTGCATTGACTGGAACTTCCAGTACTATGTTAAAAAGGAGTGGAGAAAGTGGGCAGTCTTCAATGTAATATAAACAAGATTATGATAATAGTAAAAAGAAAAGAAAAAAAAGAAAGAAAAGAAAAGAAAAGAAAAGTGGGCAGCCTTCTCTTGCCCCAATTTTTAGTGGAAAAGTTTTTAGTTATTCCCCATTCAGTATGATGTTAGCTACGGGTTTTTCATAGCTGGCTTTTATTGTATTGAGGAATGTCCCTTCTATGCTGATTTTGCTGAGATTTAATTATTAAGGGATGTCATATTTTATCAAATACTTTATCTGCATTGATTTATATGACAATATGGTTTTTATCTTTCCTTTTGTTAAGGTGATGTATTACATTTATTGTTTTGCATATGTTGAACTATCCTTGCATTCTAGGAATAAAGCCTACTTGGTCATGGTGTATAATCTAGGAGTAAAGCCTACTTGGTCATGGTGTATGATCTTTTTAAAATATGTCATTGAATACGATTTGCTAGTACCTTTTTGAAAATTTTAGCATCTGTATTCATCAGTTATATGGGCCTGAAGTTACTTATTTTGTTATATCCTTTTTTGGTTTTGGAATTAAGATGATGGAAGTTTCATAGAATGAACTTGGTGGGTTCCTTCCTTTTGAAGTTTTAGAAATAACTTAAGGAGAATTGGGGTTATTTCTTCTTTCTTTCTTTATTTTTTTGGGGGGAGAGGTTTTTTGCTACAGGTGTGTGCCCTTGCCAGAAAGACAGAGAGAGACAGACAGAGAGACAGAAAGCGAGAAATAACCCCCCAGAGGTTATGGCCACGCTGCAATCCCTTCTCCTCCATTCTCCTCTCGGGATCTTGAGTATGCACGCACATGCACCCGGCGTGAGTTTAAGCCACCAGGTCCAGGACTCGAACTGTAGTCGACTACATGGGAGTCCAGTGACATAGTCATTATGCTAACTGCTGGCCCCAAGTTATTTCTTCTTTAAAAGTTTTATGGAATTCAGAAGTAAAGCCATCAGGACCTGGGCTCTTCCTTGTTGTGAGATCTCTGTCCCATTGGTTTTTACAGGTCCATTCAGACTTTCTATTTCTTCCTGGTTCTATCTTGGTAGGTTATACATGTCCAGAAATTTGTCCATCTCATCTGGGTTTTCTTATTTGTCAGCATATAGTTGCTCATAGTATTCTCTGATACTACTTTGTGTTTCCGTTATGTTCGTTGAAATAACACCTGTTTCTTTGCTGATTTCATTTATCTGGCTCCTTTTTGCTGTTCTTCTTGATTAATCTAGCTAACGGTTGATTTTGTTTATCTTCTCAAAGAATCATGGAACCAGCAGTTAGCATAATGGCTATATCACTGGACTTCCATGTAGTTGACTGCGGTTGGAGTTCCGGACCTGATGGCTTAAACTCACACCAGGTGCAAGTGCATGCATGCGCAAGGTCCTGAGAGGAGAATGGAGGAGAAGAGATTGTGGTGTGGTCATCCCCACTGGGAAGGTGATTTCTCACTTTCTGTCTCTTTGTCTCTCTCTGTCTTTCTGGTGAGCACACATGCCCTATAGCAAAAACCCTCTCTCAAAAACTCTCGAAAAAAAAAAAAAAAGAATCAGCTTTGGTTTTGTTTATTTTCTGTATAGTTCTTTTATTTATTTCATTTATTTTTTATTTGATATTTATTATTTCTTTTATCCTGGAATTTTGGGGAATTCTTTGTTGTTGTTTTTCTAGTTCTCTGAGTTGTGTCATTAGGTTGTTTATTTGCCACCCTTCAGCTTTTTTCATGTGGGCACTAATTGCTATGAACTTCCCTCTTATGACTGCTTTTGTTGTCTCCCACAGATTCTAAACACTTGTCACTTGTTATCATTGGTTTCAATAAACCTTTGGATTTCAGTCTTAACTTCTATAGTTGTAATGTCATTTAGGAATGTTGTTTAGTTCCCATGTATTTGTGAATTGTTGAGGTCTCTTTTTTGTAGTTGATTTTAAGTTTGATTCCATCATGGTCAGAAAAGATGCCAGGTAGAGTTTCTGAACCTTTGCATTTGTAAAGGTTTGTTTTGTGCCCTATCATGTAGTCAATCTTTGAAAATGTTCTATGTGGAATTAGAAGAATGTATCTTTTGTGGCCATTGGGTGAAATACTCTGTAGAGGTGCTTCTGTGCTAAATAATGTACCAGTCAGAGATTAGGAGGATTTTCTGAACTCTATAGTTCTTTTACTTTTCCATGGTACACCTCTGACAAAAGTCATGTTAAAGGTAACGGGATCTGTGGTACTGGTAATAGAATTATGTAGTTGATCAAATTGGTCAGCTAGTTGGCTCGATGCTTTCTTAGGCCAGTGACATGAAACATTGTGAGGAGTTCCATTTTATTTGAAGGTAAAGCTGTATTGAAGTAGCACAATTTATTTCAATAATTTTAAAATACTTCCATGTGTCTGCTTTGAATATACTGCTTTTTCTTTTCAATTGCAATTGACAAACTAAACTCCATGGTTTATGTAAGGATAGACTCTAAACAAAATGACAGTGGGGACAGTGACAACACACTAAAACTTCTTCACAAAGTATTACTAAGACTTCCAATGGTTCGACACATTAAAGTACAAATTACCCAAGAAAAGAAATGAGGGGGGAAAAAAAAAGAAATACCCCGTAGATGTCTTTCAGGTTTATTAACACATTAAAGTATAAATTACCCCAAGAAAAGAAATGAGGGGGGAAAAAAAGGAAATACCCCGTAGATGTCTTTCAGGTTTATTTCATGTATGGTATAATTTAGATCTTGTATCTCTTCATTTTTTTGTCTAGATGATCTGTCCAGAAGAGTTAGTGAGGTGTTGAGATCCCCTACAATTATTGTGTTGCAGTCTATCTCTCCATTGAGATCTAACAGTCTCTCTTTGATGTATTTAGGTGTTCCAGAGTTGGGTGCATAAATATTTACAAGTGTTATATCTTCTTGGTGAACAAGTCCTTTTAGTACTATATAATGTCCTTCTTTGCCTCTTCTTACATCTTTCATCTTAAAGTCTGTTTTATCTGATACCAATATCACTACTTCAGCCTTTTGTTTGTTTGTTTCCATTTGCATGGAATATCTTTTCCCAGGGCTTAGCTTTCAGTCTATGTATGTCCTTATCAGTGAGGTGTGTCTCTTTTAAGCAGTATGTAGATGTCTGCTATTTTTGTATCCATTCAGCTAGTCTGTGTCTTTTAATGGGCAAATTTAATCCATCAACATTCAACTTTATTATTGATATTTTCAGATTTATCCCTGTCATCTTGTTAGCCATTCCTCAGGTTTTATTTGTTCTCCTATTTCTGTTTATATCCCTTTAGTTATCCTGATACAATACTCCCCTCAGTGTTTCATATAGAGCTTCTCTATTATTGGTGAATTCTTTCAGCTTTTATTTATCTGAGAATATTTTAATTTGTTCTTCCCATTTGAAAGATAATCTTGCTGGTATAGTATTCTTGGTTGAAATTGTTTTTCTTTTAATGTTTTGAATACATCTTCCCATTTTTTCCTTGCCTGTATTGTTTCAGTTGAGAGATCTGACATCAGTCTAATGGGATAATCTTTATAAGTAACTTGACATTTCTCCCTTGCTATTTTTAGAATATTGTCTTTAATTTTTGCCAATCTGGCTATGATGTCCCAGGGGAAGGATCTTTCTGTGTTGATTCTAGTTGGGGTCCTTTTTTATTTCCTGGGTCTGAATTTCTCCATATTTCTCTATATTTGGAAAATTTTCAGATAGTAATTTATAAAAGAGTTTTTCCATGCCTTTAGCAGATTCTTCACCTTTTGGAATACCCATTATACAGTTATTTGGGTATTTCATGGTGTCTAGGATTTCCTGTATGTTGTCCTCAATTTTTTTTGGTTGTTTTTTCTTTCCTTTTGGATAATTTGGTCTATATTGGAGACTGTCTTCATGGTCAGACATTGTTTTTTCTACATGATCCAATCTACTCCTTATGCTTCCTAGAGAGATTTTAATTCATTTTATTGTATTCTTTATTTCTATACGTTCTGTTTAATTCTTTTTTAAAAAAGTGTCTATTTATAAAATTCTTCTTTCATATAATGTTCTGAAATGATTTTCTCACTACCTAGAACTGACTGTCTGTTTTCTCCTGCATCACATTGACTTTTATCACTATGAATATTTGGAATTCTTTTTCTGACATTTCTGTGTATTTTTCGGTGCTATCCACTGTTGGTGAGGGGCTGCTATGCTTACTTGAGTTACCATCTTGTCCTCTCATGTTTCTTCAAGATCTGTGCTGGTTTCTGGTCATCTGATGCTGTATTCACTTTTCCCCTATTTATTGGAATAGATTTTGTAGTACTGGTCGAGAACATTTCATCCTTGGTTCCCAGGTGTGTTCCTATTAGAGGGCTCTGTCTCCCAGGTCAGAGTAGTTATTGGTAACTTCAGATACTCCACTACCAAATGTTCAGCTCTTGATGAGGTGGCAGCAAGCTAAGGAGATAGAACTTAGTGAAGAAGATCAAGTCATGTGCTGCTTGCTGTACCCAAAGTTGCTCCCAGGCCCCAAGTGCAGACTCACTCAAGGAGGCCTGCCCAGACTAGGCTAAAGTTTATGCTGGGAGGTAGGCGGGCAAGCAAGCCCAGGCTACCAGAGTGTGATGAAAGCTCCAACGTGGCTCCCAGCAACTTCCATTGCTCCCCAAGCATGAAATCAACCAACAGGCCCACCTAGACCAGGATCAAGTCTTCCTGCCAGCAGGCAGGGCAAACCCAGGCCTTTGGAGTGGTAGGTGACAGTGTGGCCAAAATTCCAAAGTTAGTCCCAGGCCCCAATCTCAAGAGGCATGTCCAGACCAGGCTTAAGTGTCCCTTTGTATTTTTAAAATATTAGTTATTTGGAACCAGCAAATGGCAAAATGGTTATGTTGTTGGATTCCCACAAAGTCAACTGCTGTTCAAGTCCCAGACATGGTGGTTTAAAACTCATACTGGGCGCATTTGTGTGTGTGCTCAGAATCCCAAGAGAAGAATGGAGGAGAAGAGATTGCAGCATGCCCATTCCCCCTGAGATGTCTCTCTGTCTCTCTCTATCTCTCTGGCAATTACACATGCCCTATATAAAGTTCTATGCCATGGTTCCCTCCACATTTCAGGTTCACCAATTTCTTGATATGTAAGAAGAGATGGGATATAGTAAAATAGTGAAGGGACTACTTTTAGGTAGTAGTGAAGATAATGTTATGGGCAGGATATCAGAGAGTATGGGTATGCATGCTAAGAGGTGGGAAGACACGGAGGCAGGTGTCTAAGAAGTGCTGTTCTAATTGCTTTGATTTTCTCAGTGGTAAGAAAACACAGTCTAAGCTAACTCTGATTTCCCTCACCTGGAAAACAGAATGCAGATAAGTGCAGCTGCCAAATTTATATTCAATGTGCATGATGTCTTAGGAGTTCAGAGGGCAATGAGTTCCTGGCCTTTCTTCCTGGTATAAGAACCAGAGATGCTTCCTCCCGGAATCTCCATGTTCAGAGGGACTGAAGACAGCATTGATGGTAAACATGTGCCAGGGAGAGGACAGGCTCAAGGAGAAGCTCAGAGACCCATCTCTGCTAAGCCCGGAGGACTCTTCCTATAGTGGTGGTGGAGACCTGCACTGTCCTGCTGTGGGAGCAGTGAGATGAGGACCCAAGCACATGGATTGTGAGTGAGCCTAAGAAAGAATCATGAAGCACTGGGCAATGCTGCTGGTGAGGCACTGAATTATTTCTCCTAGGGAATATTCATAAAATGACTGAATTTAATAATGTCAGGGGTGTTGGGTAGCAGGTTTCTGGGTCAGCAGTGAGATTACCAGGTGGTTTCTTTAGGAATGCCAAGTTGCCCATTCACCTTCTCTCAGTATCCAAACTCCCTTTGCCAATGAATCTGCTTTATGCTACCTTCAACGTATATTCAGTAACTTAACCCCTTTTAACTCCCTCCACTGAAGGACTCTGGAATGATAACAGTTTTCTTCTGAACTGTTTCAATAGCTTTCTGGATGATTTCTCTTGCTTCCATCTTGGCCTCCACTTCTTTGTCCTAATCTGTTCACAAGAGAGCAGTCAGCTTGATCCTGCCAAATGATAAGTCAGATGATGTGTCACTCTCCACACTGATGCCCCATCTCACTCAGAGTAAAAGCTGAAGTCCTGACAATGGTCTACATGTTCGCAGTGACCTAGCCTTGCCCCTGCCAGTCTCCGACCTAATCCCCAACAGCATTCCTCCTTGCCCTGCATGCCCTGCTTGCACCAGCCTCCTGGCTGTTTCCTAGACACGTCGGGTATGCTCTCACCTCTCTCAAAGGCTATGGTGATTTTCTCCTGGATGTTCTGCCTCCAGTAGTTGGAGAGCTGGCTTTTTTTTCTACTTTCTCTGCAGATGCCATTACCTATTCAAAGAGGCTCTGCGTGCCCCCCTTTGTGAGAAAGAGTTCTCAACCTTTTATCTTCCTTTATGTTTCACAAAAGCACGTATCACCTACATGTTATATATTTAATGATCTGTTTATTCTCTGACTGCCTTGTCTGGCAGTGGCCGACTGTTCTCTTTATTGCTGTATACTCAGTGTCTAGATAGGGCCTAGAACCAATGCTCAGGAAATATTTGTTAAATAAATAAGTGAGTAGGCATGATTGTGTTTTTATAGGGATATGGGACAATGTGACAGTCAGCCCAAGCGCATTAATTCTCAGAAGCCTCATGACATGGAGGGTAGGATGCTCACTTATTTAAAATTATTCTTATTTAAGGTTTGTGCTATAGGGCACATGTGCTTACAGGAGACAGAGAGAGAAAGTGAGGGGGAAAGTGAGAAATCACCCTCCCCGGGTGGGTACAGTCACGTTACAATCCCTTCTCCTCCATTTTCCTCCTGGGGTTTTAGGCACTGTATCCAGCTTGATTCTCGCATTGCCAGGCCAGGGACTCAAACCATGATCAGCCATGTAGGAATCCAGCACCTTACCCACCATGCCACCTGTTGGCCCCAGGTTGCCCTTTTCAAATGAGGGAGCTGAGGCACAGACAGATTAAACAAAGTGTCTAAGGTTAGAATCCTTGATAGTGATGGGGCTGAGTAAGCCTTCAAGAAACAGATTTTCCTACACAGGAACTGATACGAAACCCAGAATGTTCCTTAAATCTTAAAGTCACAAAGCCTCACATACAGGCCATAACTTTTTAGAAAGCAGAGCCTAGCAGCAATGTCAGGGAAATGTAGAAATCAAAACTATGCGCATTTAGTAACTTGCTGAACGCTGGACCCTTCCTTGTGTTGTGAGAAATGAAAGAACATGGCGCATGCCTTTGAAGTCTTTACAAGTCTGCCTAAAGAACTCATCTCTGCTTGCCAAAGACAGGTGTGCTTTTCACATATGTCACCTGGTGCCTCCCCTTCTCTGTCTCCTCAGAATGTCTCTGAGGAACACATACCCAGGTGCCTCTTTCGGCTGGAGAAATTCATGAGTGATCAGAGGAACACCAGACCCGAGTGCCTTATTTAGCAGAAGAAATTAGGGCCTTGGAAGGGAAGAGATTAGCCTAAGTAGGACCAGGAGTCAGTGAAGACTGGTGGCAGTTTCTCAGGGTAGAGGGGGCCTGAGGCAGCGAACTCCAGCTTTGGAGTCTGAGGGAGGGCATGTGGTCATGTGGGGGCCAATGGGATGAGCCAAAGGGCAGTGGGCCTGGGGAGAGCAGTAGGTTCCCTTTGCAACCCAAATTGAGAGAAAATGCCCATCCCCCACGAGTGAGGGGCCTGGGGTTTTATTTCCTGGCTTTAGTTCCTTAATTTGTAAAACGACAATGGAGAAAGATCTAGCTCTGGGGGTGGTGTATTTATAAACTGAGAAGTACTAAGTAATTAAATACATAACACATAGAACCAGAGAAGTGGAAGTGCTAACAGTCTCCATTATATTAATTATATGCATCACCAAGCACATTGTAATCAATTACAGCATATTAATGATAATATTGGGTATTTTGGGCTCTCGACTCACTGGACTGGCACCATGAGTATCTCAGAGGCCGTCTAGTCTAGTCTCCTTTATCTGATATTAAAATTCTCCATTTACTCTTTGTGCCAAGAAGCATCAATACTGTCCTGGGTAATAATTAGCATGTTGAATTTCAGAATTCATCCAAGGACTAGAAGAGGGGGTTGTCATGCCCACTGCACTCCAGGCAGCCCCAGATTGGTCAGGTCCATTCTTGCCCTCTTGTGTCTCTGAACATAGACTTGGTATTTGCAGTGGACTGAGTTTGCCATATGTATAGAAAAACTAGCTACGGGCCAGGGTTTGGACAGGAGAAAATTTCCAAGAAGTGGAGTCAGCTGCTCAGTTCCCCCAAGCCCAGGAAGAAATGAAACCCTGCTATCTCCATATTAGCTGAAAGGACCAGGAGTCCCTGATAGGTACTCCAGAGAGATCACAAGAGCAGGGTCCTCATTCCCTGGGAATTCCATCCCCTCCCAAATGAGTGCAGCACTGTCGCCCTATTCATCCGTTACTAAGGAGTGGTTCTTTTCATCATTCTGGGCACCATCACCAAGAAACCCCACCAAAGAAGAGCATTGCCCTACCCCTGCCCTGGCCTTGCTTGGGACATCACTAGTGGAGAAGCTGTTCCTTTGTGTTACCAAAACCCCTGCCACAAAATGGGGCGCTGAATGCTGGACACTTCCTTGTGTTGTGAGAAATGCAAGAACATGACCCATGCCTTTTAAGTCTTTATAAGCCTTCCTGACCATGCTCAGGAAGATGATCCCCACTCCACGGAGTACGCTGTGGCTTTGCTGTAGAAGTGTGACAGGCCACCAGAGGTCCTCACAACTTGAGGGAGTTGGGAGCCCCTCACAACCAAGGATAGGCTCTATTCTCTTTAATTCTCATCTCTCTTCTGTACCAAACTCAGTTTACCTGGTTGGGATGGAAAGTAAAAACAGAATTGCCCTGATCTTTGTCATCCCCAACACAATATCAAGCACTAAAGAATAAGATAAGATTTTCATAAAATAATCCTGTTCACTCATTCTAATGAAGGAAGGACTCTGTTGGAACTAGCATGGTTGGCAGTGCCCCCTGGGCCATGAGTGAGCTTTAGGGGAAGACTGGGGTGCACCAAGACACTGGGTGGAAGAGTAGGGGACTACCTATGTGAAGAGCTTACCTCTATGTGGATACAAATGAAGGGTCACAGCTGAGCTGTGGGGCAGGGGAAGGAGAGAAAGGAGCAGGGATACAGGGGATTTGGGTAACACATTCTCTTTAGTCTAGTTCTGCTCCCTCTGAGCAATTGTGAGCCCTCTAATCTAAACAAGAAGGAGTAATAGGGCTTTTCCTGGGGTGCCCCAGCTCTCCCTCCTCACTTTAGCCAATGCCTAGACACTCTGGGATGGTGGAGGGCAGGAACAAAGGCCCAAGTCCTATGAGTACTTTCTGCTCCAGGTACCCAGAGCTCAGAGTGTGCAGGGCAGGAAGGAGCCTGGAAAGGGTCAGTGGTGGCTCCCAGAATTGGAAAACGTGTTTGGTTTTGATTTTCATTCATGTCTTTGCATAGGTGGGGTGGTCTTCTGCCCTGTATTCTTGCTTGATCACAAAGCATGGGTTTTCATTTTAATGAAAGCGAAAAAAAAAACTGGGAGGCACTGGGAATAAGGCAGCGATAGGGAGAGCAGCTCAGTGACAGGCACAGCCATCTACTGTCTCCCAGGCAGCAGCACAATCAGCTCTCTCCAGGAACACTGCAATAAGCATAGCTATTTTAGTCTTTGTGTGTGTGTGTGTGGTAAGAACACTTAACCTGAGATCTACCTTCTTAACGAAATTCCACGTGCACATATGGTATTGTTAGCCATGACAATGTACAGCAATATTGTGCAGCCATGCATTTATCCTGTGAAACCGAGGCTTCCTACCCATTGAGCAGCAGCTCCCTATTTCCACCACCCTCTGCCCCACCCAGCCTCTGACAACCAGTCTCTAAGAGTTCAATTAGTTTATATTCCTGAGATAAGTGTCAAGGGCAGAGACAGTGCCTCTTTTCCCAGAGTTTCCCTGGGCTGAGAGAGGTAAGTGGAGCCCTCTCTGCCCATCTGATTTCAGACCTGCCTCCTCAGTGCCCCATGTCTGACCCCACTATATTTAGCAAGCTCAACTCAGTACCTAGCGCAACTGGGCCACCCTAACCCACCCCTTCCTGGAGACTCTGGAGGGGCCCGTTTCTCACACATTTTAATAAAGTCTTCCATTTCTCCAGGTTACCTATACAAAGACCTGGACCAGGTGGTGGAGATGCTCGCGCTCCTACACAGAGGTTCTATTTTCTGTTCTGCATTCTTCCAGGCCCTGTAATTATGGATCTGTCCTCAGAAGAATTCTGTTTCTTAGCATCAGCAGTTAGAAAGCCCACCTACGTGAAGCTGGTCTCACCGCCTTTATCCAGGTTCTACCACAGAGTGCTAGATCGCAGACATGGCATCCATCTGTGGCCTGATAGAAATGTGTTTGCATGCACACACCAGGGCACTGTGCATGTGCGTGTGAACACGTATGCATACCAGTATGTGACTGGAGCAATCAATGATCAAGTGCCCACTCTGTGCCAGGCCAAGGGGTTGAACGTGAATGTGCACAGTAGTGACGTAGAGGAATGAGATCGCTAAACAGAGTTATACTGGGATGGCAGAATTGGTAAACCAACCGAGATCATTTCCAGTAGTGGTGAAGTACTGCAGATCACGCATAGTAAATGAAGGGTGGGGTTGCCAGGCAAGGCCTCACTGAGGAGACAGGGAGGTCTGCAGGCAGAGGAAGTGGCAAAGATGAAATCCACATGTCACCTGGAGCAGAGAAAGGAGGCAAAGGAGGCATGGGGCTGCAAGGGCCAGGACAGCAAGGGCTGGGCTTCCCAGAACCTTCTTTCCTGGTTTTGCCTTCATCATCTACTGTTGGGATAACACATCAAAGGCGCAGGGTCTGGTAAGTTCTTGGGGCTAGCTACCATCTCATTTTTCCATCTGTCAAAAGAGGGAGTTAGTTGAGAAAATTGGTAAGACCTTTCCTAGCTGCCACTATGCAAAACATCACAGAGGCTGAGCTAGCTAGAAGGATGGAGATACAAGGAACATCTAGGGATGGGGAACCTCTGAGGATAATGAGACCTGGGCTCATGGTAGTCTTGGAGATAAGTGTTTGGTTTCCACTTTGCTGGCTTGAGGTGAAGAAGGAGGTGGGTCTGTGTTCCTACCTACGATCCTCCCTGTTACTTCCTGCACCTCCTAGGTAGACGGTCAGTCCTGAAAAGATTTCTGCGATGCCCACCCCTCTCCCCAACTAGAGGAAGAGAGACACTGACAAGTTCTGCGTATTTACAAACACACACTCATACCACTACCATGCACAGGCTTCTGGAAAGTTACAGGGAAATCACATTTTTTGTAAATCAAATTCTATTTCTAAGGCACTTTGGTTTCTTACTGTTTAAAGAAGCCCTGTTGTAAGTCCTTTTTGAAGTCAATCTCTCCCCACCCTCCATAAATATTATTGTTCCTACTGATGCTTTCAAAATAGGGGAGGCCCTGTCTGAGTGTGTATGTGTGTGTGCATGCGTACATGCACGTGTGTGTAAGAGAGAGAGTGTGCATTTGTATTCACCCTGGAATGTGAAAGGATTCGTGAATAATTTTCTTCTTTCTCTCCCAGGCTTTGTTGTGATATGTTTCTGGAAAAAGACACACTGTGCAAGCAAAGGGCAGATCCTGAGCAGCTCAGATCTGCACCTGAGTGTGCCACTATGCTTGCTGGCATCTGACTGCTGCTCCTATAGGCATCGTCCCGAGGGCCACCTCAGGAAGAGGTGGGGAGGAAACAATTTGGGAAAAATGGAAAATCTGCTTACTGTTCCCACTGGGATGGGGAAGGAGAGGCAGATATGACAGCATCGTAGTGGGTGCTGGGAATTCTCCTAGAATTCATTCACGAAATTGCACTCTATAATCAATTATTCATCAGAGAACAGCTAGGGAACCACTGGTGTTTGCTTTCTGCTCTTCTGGAAGACGAGAATTGTATCCCTAACAGCTGTATATTTAAGTGCTCCAAAGGGTGGCTTGACTTCTTCTGGATAATCTGCAGCACCTTCTTGGGTTTTGCCTCTGAACCCTGCTTGGAAAGGTCCCCTTCACTCCCCAACCCTCTGAAAGCTAGGGCAGGGCCAGCGAGGATCCTCTGGAAAGACTCTTCTGCAGCATTTATTAGTGGTCCCTGGCCTCATCCCTGAAATAATTAGGGTCGGGATATTTTCATATCATGCAGTTAATTGCCATCTGCACTGCTTAACAAGCCAGGGCACTGGGTAACGATCTTGAGGCTCACCGAGGATTGAGGGATGGGATGTGAGTCTTGCTGTCGGCTGCCATTACCTGGGGGCGGGAAGAGGAGAGAGGGGCTGCATCGGGATGTGGGAGGTGCTGGGGACTTTCTCGTCCACTTCGTCCCTCACTTCACAGGGAAACTGGAGGAAGAGAGGGAGATGAGGTCTTGGCAGAAAGCCAGCTTCTCACCACAACAGACACCTGCAGGGTGCCCCAGAACTGTCTCCAGAGCATCCTGATTCAAACCCTTGTGTCTTGCTGCCTAGAAGCAGGGTCTGAGTTGGGGGTCTGGTGTGTGCTTTATGGAGGGAGCACTGTAAGGAGAAACTGTGAGGATAGAGCAAGGATTGAAGAATCTAGGCAAAGATGCCTTCACGTGAGGTCTGATCTTGGCTGATCCCAAGGGGTGTGGGGTAGAAATGGCACCTTGGAATCCACTCTACCTTAACACAAGCAGGGGTTTTTTATATTCCTGTAGCAGTCATTAGCCAGGGGCTATTCCCAGGGGAGAGGCTTAGCCTCTTCAGCTCTCCTAGGGCAGTGGCTAAGGGCAATCTTGGGGAAAAGGTACAGTCGTCAGCTACTACAGCAGCCTGGTCGGGTGATGCACCAACAGCCTGACAGACCTTTCAGGCCGACAGACCAGACTGGTTATCTAGTCTGACCTCGGCGAGCTGGTATCCTCCCCTGTGGAAGAGGTTAGACTGCCCTCTCATGTTGGTTTGTAGAGCAGAGAGTACCAAGTTGAATGGGTGGGTAGGCACTGATGAACTGCACGGGGCTACATAAATACCTGCTAGACTGTGCCCTGTTTCCTTTTCTTCCCTCTCAACTCAGATACTCCATTTGTTCAAGCTCCACCTCCTCCATGTAACTTTCCCTGACTGTTTTAGAGACTGTGCACGGCATCTCTTCTCCAAAACCCTTTAGGCCTAACCCTCCACAGGGTTCCCCAAGTTAATCTGTGAATGCCACTTCTCCTTCCTGCCTCATGCTGAGTGAACCCCTAGTAGTGAAGTCAATGGATTTCTGCACCAGACCTGACCTTGCTGAGTCTTGAACCCCTCTGCTATAGGCAGGGGTCTGGGTTCCTGGAAAAGGACTGCAGTGGGACCTGGAATACACTCATGTGAGGTGGAGAAAATGAAAGTATGAGTTCATCTGGATGTAAAAATCTTGAAATCCATGTATTGTTTTTCATAATAGGCATTTTCCAAGAACTGTTTGCAAACCACATGGACATCCAAACTACACTTCGGCCCTGTAAAGTAGAACCTAGTTCTTTCCTCAGAAATAGTCTCATATCCCCACTAATGATGACCAACATGCATTTCTCCTAAATCCAGTTGTTTCTGGGTTTTCTCCTTTGGAGCCAGAACCAGACCAGCATGCCTCCTGCCCCTCAGGAGGAGGGGCACACCCAGGAGACCAGGCCAGTGTGCTAGGAGTGGACGAAGCACCCTTTCTCCCCCAGAAAAGGGCAGCAGGACAATGTCTTCCCAGGGGCATCAACATACAACAAGTCCAGGGACTAGGGGATCATTGTCGGGGACATGGCAGGGGCAGATGGACTTTCCAAAGTGTCTCAGAGAGCAACACCAGGGTATCATTATTTTCTCACTGTTGGGCAGCCGTTCTAGACCTGGTGCTGGGTCCCCAGTTATGCTCAGCCCCAGGCTCATCAGAGGGCCCTGACACCACTACCACCCTGCCCCTCAGCTGCAGGAGCTCCTTTCACTAAGGGGTGCTCTCCTCCAGACCCACTCTACTGCCTTGTTTGGGGATCAATCTCCCCTTCTAGGGTGTGCCTTGGACACATTGCTCATGGCAGGAGACCCCCTTTTTCTATGAGCTGAGCCAGCAGGGAGGGGTGCGTCCTCTGCATTGGTTGTCCTCTCTGGGGCACAGAAGGCCTTTGCCAGCCTGAGTGACCAACCCTGCCTAGCCTCTGACAATCCTTCCCCAAAGGGAGGAGGATGATGACTGGAAAAGGCTCTTCTTGCAGTCCCCCAGAGGAACCTGAGAGTCCCAGGCTTGGCCCTCAGGCTGTACCTTCAACCTTGTCTTGTGTAAGAGGGTCTCACACTAATTTTCATGACCAATAATTGAAAAAGAACTTTGCTTTCTTCCCTATTCTTTCCAAGTTATCCTAGAGAAGAATGCCATCCCAAAGGAACATTTGCCTAATAGAGGGAGCCTAGGCCAGGGAAGGGACAGGGTGGCCAATAACTTTATAAGCCCAGAAAAACACTATTCCGATTCTGTCTCCACGGAGAGTGAAATCTGGGCGTCTCTTCCCCTCTAGAGCGTGGGGTTCAGTGCAAAGTTCTATATAATAGTCAGGGACAGTTACACGGAGGAGGTGGGGCTTGAATGGAATATGTGAGTTGAGAGGGAAGAAAAGAAAATAGGGAACGCATAGAGAAGCCCTGTCGACTGAACTGTGGAAGCAGGAAGGAGCGAGGGCAGCTGGCTGGGAGGACCACATCATCATCAGAGTTAATACTAATTAAGCACCTACTATGTGCCAGGCACTTTCGGAAAGCCACACATGTTAATTTATGTCATCGTCATAACAACTCTATAATGGACATCCTGGTTTTACTTCCTGCTTTAGAGGAGAAACTAAGGCACAGAGGTTAAGCAATAGCCCCAGGGTCACATAGCCAGTGAGAGACATGGAGCCCAGACAGCCTGGCTCTGGGGCCTTCATCTTAGCAGCAGAACTTTCTATACAAACTAGTCCTAATTAGGGGTCAGACACAAGTGTGAGCCTTTTATTCACAAAATCCTCATTATTAACCTCATTTTACAAATGAGAAACCAAGACACTGAAAGTTCACAGGAGATTACTCAAGGAAACAAGGAGAAGGGTGGGGCCAGCACCTGACCCCGGGCAGTCTGAGTCCTCTGTCACCATTCTGTGCCACCACATGGAGTGGGCAGGGAGGTGGTGGCAGCTGAAAGCCTTGGGATGGCACTCAGGCCTGCAGACTTGCCCTGGGCACTGGGAACTCTAGAGGGTTCTGACTGCCAGGAGGGATATACACAGTGGGGGCAGGTGCCAAGGGGCAGTTCAGGAGCTGCCCGAGGTGGGGGGCTGGGAGGAGGGCCTGCCTCTTCTGTGACTCTCGTGGCCTAGTTTCCAGGCGGCCGCCAGGTAGTGGGGCCTGGAGAGCAGGTTATAAATATCCCGGAGTGACAGCAAGGCCTTCGCTCTGATGCTGATGCGGATTAAGCCGGATGTGCAGCCTCAAGGTCATTGGCATGGCTATAGCTTTAACTGCTGGGGCAGGGGTCTAGATGAGGTGGGATGCTAAGGAGGGGATGGCAAAGGGCTGGGGCCTGACCCCTTGGTCCAGCCCAGCTCAGGGAGTAGCCTTCCCTCCCACGTGGTCTGGGTGCTTCCCTCCGCCTTCCCTACAGCCCCCAATAGCCTCCCCTGTCCTCCGCCAGCCTGCCTCAGCAGGTTTTCTCAGCCCTGCCTGGGCCCAAAGGCCTTCGGGTCACAAGTCCGAGGTGGGAGGCTGGGTTGCCAAGTGGCAGTGGTCTCCGGCCTCTCCTTCCTTCTGTTTCAGCTATCCCACTTCCCTCAGCACCTGTATTTATGCACACTTATAGAGGGCAGCTGGACAGTGACGCTGGTTTGACCTAGCAAAGCTGCATCCAAGAATCTGGGAACTGTGTGTGTGTGTGTGTGTGTGTGTCTGTGTCCAGGTTCATTCTACTGATTAAAAAAAAAAAGTCATGTAGGGGCCAGCCAGTGGTATGGAGGTTAAGGCAGCTGGATCCCACATGGCCAACTATAGCTTGAGTCTCAGACCTGTCAGCTTTCTTTCTCACTTTCCTTCTCTTTGGTGAATTTGAAAATATTTATCTAGGAGGACCAGCAGATAGCATAGTGGTTACATCACTGGACTCCCACATGGTCTACCACAGTTCGAATTCTGGACCCAGTGGCTTGAAACTCATACTTGATGCATGCCCAAAACCCTGAGAGGAAGATGAAGGAGAGGGGATTGTGGCATGGCCATCCCCCCTGCAGGGCGATTTCTAGCTTTCTGTCTCACTATTTCTGGTGAGCATATGTGCCCTATAGCAAAAATCTCTAACAAAAAAAAAAAAAAAAAAAGAAAAGAAAGAAAAGAAAACTAGATGTCCACCATGAAGAAATCATGCCACCTGATTACATACATATATAATATGTATTTTAAATATTTAAATATTTTTTAAAATTCCAGGCACAGGTGCATTTATTCTTAAAAATCCTGAGAGGAGAATGGATTGTGGTGTGGTTATTTCCCCTGGGAGCTGACTTTTCTATCTCTCTCCCTCTCTCTCTCTCCAGCAAATGTATGCACCTTATAGTAAAACTGAAAAAAAACATAAATAAATAAAGATATTTGGAAATCTCAGAAACTAGCAGCTGCGCCAGGCCCAGAGATGGATGTCCTCTGAAAATGAGGCTCAGAGAAGGGATGTGCTGGGTTTACCACTGAAACCCTGGCTTCCTGAACTTTACAGTTCCGGGCTAGTGGCAGCCTGCCTTTGGAAGAGTTTCCATCCCAGAGGAGTTCCTGGAGGGCCCAGGGAGCTATACTGTAGGAGGACCTGCATGGAAGGAGTTGGGTGTGGGGTGGGGAACGGATGGGCCAGTCCTCCACTCTGATGGAGGGATGGGAGTTAATGCACTGACCGCAGCTTCAGAGTGGCTGATGCCAGGCTGGAGGCCCTGCTGGAGTCAGAACGAGCGCTGGCATGGCTGGATGTTGCCCACAGGCACTTGGCACCCGTTTTACACCTTTCATGCCTTCTCTGCATCATAGGGCTGGAAGGAGAAAAATGGCACTTCCCAGAGTCCTTTGCTGCTTGCATGTTGGCTGCAGTTTAGGTTTTACGAAGAGACGCATTCCTGTGAAGATGCAGGGGCAGAGGCCGGCCCTCTGGTAATGAAGGCCAGCGAGTGGAGCTTCTGTCAGTGGGAGGATTTGTGGTGACTGGTGCATCCATGGTCTTGCCACCGCTTCCTGGATGGAGGGCCACTGGGCTGCATCGGTGGTTCCCACAAAAGCAGCAAGTGCCCTCGGTCTCAGGGCTCGCAGCTGTGGAAATGTGACCTTGAGACAAGAGCTAAGCAGCAGTCCCTGATTTCCATTTGTCCAGCCCCTCTGATCACCTTTGGGCCCCCATTTCCCTCATTAAGTCCGTTTCTGAAAAGTCTGAGCCCGGCACTCACAAGAAGGACGAGAGGAGGCCGAGGAGTGAGCTGCAGGGTGTGAGCGGCAGGCCTTTACAGAGCCAGTCAGAGGCTTTCAGGTGGCCTGGGATGGACCGCCGACTGGGCCTCAATGGCCAGGTCTGGATGTTGGAAGAGAACTCAGCAGCAATCACAGCAGGTCATTTCAAAGGTGACCTAGTACTGCCCCTGTGTAGAAACCAAGGGCTGCTCTCCGACAGCGAGCTGACAGAATGGGGAAACAAATGCAGGCCGTGGCTCAGCCAGATCCCACCAAGCTGGGTCAGCCTGTGTCGGTGATTCTAGGCCATCCAGGGGAGGATGGGTCAGCGCCCGTGTTGACGAGGCAGACTGGAAAAACTCCAACTGTCAAGGATATTTCCTGGAAAATCACCCAGGCTCCCTGGCCCCAGGGTCTCGAATCCACGTCTCCTGACCCCAACATCCCCCACAGCAGGTCACCCTGGAAAGGGAAGGTACTCAGAGGTGCTCAGAGGTGAGGGCCCATGTCCTGGTCCTGGCATACCTGCCCAGCGAGGCCGATACCCGACAGGAAAGAGAGGCTGGAGCTGTCCTGAAAGGTGCCAAGTTCCTGCTGGATCCATATTTGAGTACCACACAGCACCCTCCAGAAAAATGAAAATGAAATGGATTGTTGGAGGCCAAGCTGACTTGGGGTAAGGGTATGAGACTGCTCCAACTGGCCTCATGACACGTGTGACCAGCAGAGGTATAGTTTACTGAGGAAGGCTCCCTGCTCAGTGCCCTACAGGTACCACCCCATTCAGTTCTAAGAGAAGATACCATCAGCCCAACATCACAGAGGAAGCGAGGCTCAGCGATTAGGAAGTTGTCAACCACCATGTAGTGTTAGTGGAAGAGCTGGGATTCGAACTCAGTCAGCCTTATTTGGAACCATGGTCTAACTACAGGGTGTACTGCCAAACAGAGCAGGTTGCTTTCTGGACTCCTACCTTGAGAGTCTGTGAGCCCCTGTCTAGATCATCTCCAGCCTCTCTTTAGCCTTCACCTCCCCTCCATGCTCAAGCTTCCTCCCCAGCCACCTTCTGACCTGGGCAAGGCAGTGAAGGGGTTAATGTGGAAATGGAGGGCATTTCTCTCTCTGGCTTGATGGGTAGCTGGGTGCTGTCTTTTTTTATCTTTCCCTCTTTTCTTTCAGTTTAAGCTAGCGACTGTTATGCTGCTCCAATATTATCCATTGCCATTCAGGTTTCGAGTCTTTCTAAATACAGAAAGGAGAGGATTGGCCTTGGTGTATGCTATGGGGAGGGAAGGGCTCAGTCCTTCCTGGCATGCAGGGCATACTCTGTCCCTGAATTATGGACCCCCTTTAAAAGGAGCAGGAGGCCAGCAGGTGGTGTGGTGGTTCAAGTGTTGGATTCCTACGAAGCTGACCACAGTTCCAGTCTCAGGCCTGCTGGCTTGAGAATCACACCAGGCACATGGGTGTGCACATCCAAAATCCAAGGAGAAGAGTGGAGGAGAAGGGGTTGAGGCATGGCCATCTCCCCAGGGACTGATCTCTCACTTTTCTTCTCTCTGTCTCTCTTCTCTCTCTGGCAAGCACAAGTGCCCTATGGCCAAAACCTTAAAAAAATTAATGTATTAGTTAATTAATTAAATGAAAGGAGCAGGGAGGAGAGGATGGCTTTCTTGATTGGTTTTGGAGACTTAGAGCTGCCATGGAAGGATCTGAACATGGAAGTGAAATGTTACCACCAAATTTCTGCTCCATCTTCAGCTTGGAATCCTACCCTTCCAACCAACCTTAGTCGCAGAGGTGGCAAATTGAGGCCCTCACCAAATGTTTTGTTTGGCTAATAGAGTGTTTAACAATTTTGAATGGAATGCTTGCATCATTTAATTCTTTCTGGCCCTCATCACTCCCTGTGTTCCTGCTCATGGCTCTCGTCAACAGAATCATCTCCAAACTTCTTTTCTTTTTTAAAAAAGTTATTTATTTAACTCTATTCATTTATTTATTATTTTTAATTTGACCAGAGAAGGACAGAGAGAGTGAGAGAAAGAGAGAGAAAATGAGAAAGCAACCCTCCAGGTCTGGGACTCGAACAGCCCGCCAGGTCTGGGACTCGAACTGTGGTAGGTTTTGTGGGAGTCCAGCATCCTCAACTACCACACCACCTGCTAGCCCTCAAACTTCTTTTTATAGAAGCAAGTAGCCCTGGGAAAAGAAGAACCGATGAATTTCACCTTATGGGAATGAATTTATTTGCAGCCATCCTCCCATAACTCTGGTGGACAAGGGCTCTGAGGGTTTAGGGGTGAGCAGAGTCCATCATGGAGTCTTGGACACTGGCTTGGACCAGAGTGGGCAGCAGAAGGGAAAAGCGGGACTGGACAGGGAGAAGTGAATGTTCCTGGCCATGTTCACTGGTTTTTCCAGGGCGAGCCTCCATGGGACAGCTCTCAGTTACCATTTTTTTTTTTTTTGAGAGGTTTTTCGCTATAGGGCGCGTGTGCTTGCCAGACAGACAGAGACAGAGAGACAGAAAGCAAGAAATCACCCCCCAGAGGGGATGGTCACGCCGCAATCCCTTCTCCTCCATTTTCCTCTCGGGATCTTGGGCACGCATGCACACGCACCCAGTGTGAGTTTTAAGCCACCGGGTCCGGGATGCGAACCACGGTTGACTACGTGGGAGTCCAGCGACATAGCCATTACGCTAACTGCTGGTTCCCTCAGCTACCATTTTTTAACCATCTATGATAGACCTGAAATTACATGGGGTGCTTCAGAGATATCCTCTAGGTGCATTCTCTGAGGTGAGGATATTACTCTGCATAGAAAAAAGTTTCCTTCTCTGCACCCACTAAAGAAAAAAACTGCTTTTCCCTCTACCACACTAATACCTGGCCACCAAATGTGTAGGGGGCGTTTTTTCCCCCCATCACGTAATTTCCATTCAGAGCAGACCATAACAGAGTGTCCTGTAATGTAACTCAGTTCTGAAGCTGACCACCAAGAGTGGTGGTCAGACCCCACACGCTGAGGGTTTGGTCCCAAAAGACTGTCCCAGTTCTGGACCTTCACCTGTGCTTCTGACTAACTGGCCTTAAATCAGAGGTTCTTGTGACTCTTCCTTGGGTTAGACTGGAACAGCTCACAGATGTGAAGGGAAAAGAGTTACTTGTTTTATTATCAATTTATTATCAAGGATAGAACTCAGGAACAGCCAGATGAAAGAAATGCAGAGGGCAGCTATGGGGTGGGGGAAGGTGTCCACGCCTTCCCTGAGGATGGTGGATGCTCAGCACCTGGGTGTGTTGAACAGCCTGGGAAGCTCTCCAAGTCTGGTCTTTTGCCATTTCATGGAGGTTCCATGATAGATATCATTGATTAAATCATTGCCAGTTAGTGATCAAATCAATCTCATCCCTTCTCCCCTCCCTGGAGCTTAGCGGGTAGACCTGAAAGTTCTAAGCCTCAGATCATGTGTCTGGTTCCCCAGAAAACCAGACTTCTATCCTGAGGCTCTCTGGGAGCACCCCTCCATGCCTGTTATCTCATGAACATACAAAAAGACACTTAACATTTCAGATTCCAAGGGTTTTAGGAGCAGTGTGCCAGGAAACTGGTGATGGATCACTACACCGTGAGTCACATAGCCCCATAACACAGATGGGAAAAGTGAGGCTCAGAGGAGTCACTTGCCCAAGTCCTCACAGTGGACAGGAGGTCAAAGGGTCCTGCTGACATCGGTGTCACCATGTGGCATCACGGTAGCCTGTCAGCCTCTCATGCATTCATCACAGGCGGGTTTCTCCAGGCTGAATACAGGTCTAGCCCCTGAACCATCCTCTGGCTGACAGGGTAGGTGAAAAGAGCAAGCAGGAGCACCCCCAGCAAGGAGGTGGGTGCTGGAATGCTTGCACCCTCAGCAGGGAGAACCACAGCATTCCCTGTGGCACAGCATTCCCTGAGGGCTCACTTCACACTGGGCTGTCTGAGGGCCCACAGTCACCACCAAGGAGGTGCCGCCGCCATCTCTTAGACAGGAGCTAACTGGGTCTCAGGAAGGTGAAGTCGTTTATCTAGCGCCACGCAGTTCACGAGTATAGGACCGGGATTCCATGACCACGGCACTATCAAAGAGGGAAGAATGTAAGTGCGACAGGAACACAGATATGGGCAACCACACAGAACCCCACCTGGGCTCAAGACAAGCCCAGGACGGAAATGACCTGGGACCCGGAACAAGGAAGTGGCTTGCCCAAAGCCACTCAGGTCATAGCGGTGGAACTGGGCTTCGACTGAGGAGTCCTGTCTCTGAGACTTTATTCATCCCTTTACTGGGCTGCTTAGAAAGACTCATTTGCTAACAGGAGAAGGTGATGTGAAATGCCACAACGAGGCAGCATCTTAGAAATTCTCTGCTATGTTCTCATCATTCAGCTGATGAAGGGCTAGGCCCACTGACCCCAGTCTGTTGGAGGGGGCCGTGCCGGCAGCCTCCCTCGTTGGTTTGAGATGTGCGGCCTGCCTCTGACTGACACTGTCTGAGCCTCTCAATCCCCAAGAGTGATTCTGTCTCATGGATGAGAGCCTCTGACATCTGTACCTGTCGGGCGACAAATCCAGACGCGCACTCTGTCTGGTTAGAGATGCTCCAGGCCCGATTAGGCCCGTGAACCTGCCTGCTGCATGGCTCCCTTTAGCCGAAACACGAAGAGATAAATGGAAATCAGGAGCAATTCATGCTGGGAGATTGTCTGATGATGCACAGTGATGGGGCTAGAGTGGGGGCCAGGGAAGGCTGTGGAGGAGCAGAGGGAGACCACCGGTGTGAATGCTGGGGTAAGGTGAGTAAGCACTGCCCAGTGCAAGGCACAGGGCCCCCCAGCCCCAAGTCCCCATCTCTGTCCAGGGCTTGAATCCCAACCCTGGAGAAACCAGCAGTCCTTCTATCCAGCCTAGCTCCCAAGCTTGGCCAGGAGGGGACAGCGAGCACTTTCCCTGGAGGTGGGCCACACATGCAGGGCCAGACCACCTGCTTTATGCCTTTGGCTTCACCTTCCAAGTGCTCACTCTGGGTCTCTCTTTAACCAGCAGACTCACCCGGGAAGGGATACCCCTGCCCTCCCCGACTTCTTCAGCCCTTCTCCAGCAGGTCTGGATAGCTCCTTGGCAGAAGGTGTGCTGCAGGTGAAAAAACACTAAGGTACACCTTACCTGCTCCCCAGAAGGCTCTGCTGTGCCCAGATGCAGCCAACCTCAAGCTCATGGCCCATCCCTGCCTAGTTGCAGGAGCCCCAGCTTTTTCTTGTGCCCTCCTACCACTGATATTGGTGCCGCCACATCACCATCTGTACTCTGGCAAGCAGGTGCCCCTCCCCACTCTGGAGAATACCTGGCACTCTTTGTGGCCATCCATGGCTCCTGAACACCCCTGCCCTACTGGGGACGTGTCTCCCCCTATTGGGGGACATCAGTTCTGCCCCAGGGACTGAGAAGCCAGAGACTCTCCTGCAGCCAAGACACATACCGTGGCCATGGGCTCTGCCAGTGGAAACCACCTGTGGTTGCTTCAGCTGGAGACTGGCACAGAGGGGCATGCAACACATAGGCCTATGTCCTGGTAAGAGCAGTGGAGAGGTGTCTGGCTCTGTGGGCAGCAGAGGTGGAAGTCCCAGAACCCTGTCTGAGCAGTGGGAGCTATGACGCACGCACCCACCCACAGCAGCCATGAGGTCTCCGGGGCAGGCCAGTCTCATTGCTTTGGGTGTTATTCCTGACTGCAAAGCTGCTCCCAAAGTCTGGCTCCCCTAAATAGCTTCATTTTCAACTTAAACTAACTAGAGTAGACTTGCAAACATCCTGACTGGGACAGCACCATCTTGGAGTGGGGCTAGGGTCTGTGTCGTATGTACGTGTGTGTGTGTATGTGTGTGTGTGTGTGCACGCGTGCATGTGTGCACATGCTAAGAGATGAAAGAGATACATCTCTTGCTCTTAAGGAACTTACAAGCCACTAAAAGGTAAAGTTGCTAGGAAGAGGTGAAGGGGGACACAATGACAATAATACCAATGACGGTGAACCTGTGTCTTGGCTAGAAGGAAGAGTGGTCAGGGCAGGAGGAAGTGAGTGAATATCTTGCTAGCAGCAAGAAAGAACAGGTACCAGCAGCAGGACTCAGCCCTGTGCCGACTAGAGGACTCCAATTTAGAAATAAAAGGAGGTGGGACCAGTGGATGGCATAATGGTTACATCACTGGACTCCCACTGGTTGACAGTAGTTTGAGTCCCGGACCTGGCAGCTTAAAACTCACACCAGGTACATGTACATGTGTGTCCAAGATCCTGAGAAGAGAATGGAAGAGAAGGGATTTTGGTGTGGCCATCCTCCCTGGAGGTTGATTTCTTGCTTTCTGTCTCTCTGTCTTTCCAGCGAGCATACACGCCTTATAGCAAAAATCTCTCTCTCTCTCAAAAAAAAAAAAAATAAAAATAAAAATAAAAGAAATAAAGGGAGGAGAAGAGAGTCTGGTAGAGACACAGCAGAGACCTCAGGGTCAAGGCCAGTCCTGTCAGCTGCCTCTCCTGGTCCTGCTCCAGCTCTGGACTCTCCCCTCCCGCTGACATGGCCACCACTGCTGTGCTAAGAGCTGCTTTCCCAGGGTGGCTCTCCAAACAGGTCTGCATCCTCCACGGGGAACAGAGCAGGGAGCCAACGCTGCCTCAACCCAGGAATCTGCGATGTAGGGCCTGGTTGTCTAGGGAGCCTGGCTGCCGTTCTCCTCATGAGGCTCAGCTCAGTGAGAACTGCAGGACGACACAGCTCCTCAATAGATGGCCTCTTCCCCAAGCACCTGCATTGCCACATGGGCTCTCCCAGCTCTGAAACACTCTCCCTCACTCCTTGCGGGCGTCTGCCCTCTGCTGAACCCCCATCTCCTGCCCTCTTACTGCGGCTCCCTCTCACACACCTCTCCTGTGTCCATCCTGCACCAGCGTCCTTGCCTTCCTCCTCTCTCTCCTTTCTGCCCTTTCTCCCTTCTCTCTCCCTGCCCAGCCACTCCTCTCCCTCCCCTGCTCAGGGCTCCATGTACCCCAGAGCTGAGCAGCAGGTTGGCTCTGGCACCACTCTCCCCTGCAGGCACCCACAGTCCTTAGAGCATATGTACAATGTCTCCCGAATCCTGGGGACAATAGAGGATGGGCAGAAAGAGGGGAGGAAGAGAGGGAACTATAGGGACCAGGAGAATGAATTCAGGGGCCCTTGGGAGCCAGGAGACAGGGCTCCTCTCCTCCAAGACAGGGGAGGCTGAGATAAGCCTGTGGGAAGAGCCTCACACTCCCAGATGCTCGGGTGTGCCCATCTCCCTCTCCTTATCTTTCCATCTCTTGGTTCCCTGCCTCCCTCTCTGTCTCTGGGTCTCTCTAATTCCACTGTGTATCTTCGGGTCCCTGGCTGTGTGCTGGAATAACTAAGTAAAGGGGCAGTTGGAATAACTTCTCAGCATTAACCACTGCTTTTGTGTGGAGAACATTATCTTAATTGAGTCTCAGCTTGTTCCCAGCCACTCTGCTGCCATAAATAATCGATGTCCAAACGGACTGTAAACTGGAAGGGCTGAACAACGTGATGACCACCAACATCAGCCTTCTGCAAGGAGCTCAGCCTCCATCTTAATAATGCATGGCCCCACTCCACCACAGCCAGACGCCCAGAGATTCTGGAAGAAGAGCCATGCTATGCTGCGGTGGGAGAAGGATGGGGAACTTGCTAGGCCACGAATCCTTTCAGGTGAGGTCAGTGACAGCCACACAGAAAGGCCAAGACCACGAGTCCTCTGGGCACATGACCCTGCTGACCATCACTGCATGAAATTGGCTCAAATTCTCCCTCCTCCGTGCACCAGCAGATGGTCTTTTAGTTTGTGGCTTTAATCCTGAGGTACAAATTCTGTGGCTGTCTGCTGGCCAGGTCCCTAATGGCTGCAGTGTTCTCTGTGTACAGAGCAAGCTGCTGTTTAGAGAGTTGAAGGCTATTTAACACACGTGTGCTGTTTGCAGAACCTCCCTCTGTTTGTAGAGCCTGCCAATGATAGCAGAGTGAGATGCTGTTAGCTACTCTGCCCACAGGACTCCAGTGGATGCCTGTGCTCACACACTGAAGCCTTTCTTGTCTTCCGGCTCCCCCTCCTCTGCTCCACTGCCTGCCCTCGGGTCTGCTCCTGATCCATGGACCACCCAAATCCAAGGTGTTTCCATGCACTGTGCCCCGTGTCACCGTTGTGATCAGAAACCTTCTCTAATGGTCCTGAAAATCAGCCTTGGGGCTAGAGGTTTCTGGAGTGGGGACGTGAGAGGATTCCGGGGGCTCCTACACCTCACAGCAGTGCCTGGTGGTTGATGTCCCCAGTACCGGAGGCTTGCTTTTAGAGCTCTGGGCAAATACCAGGTATTAATAAGTCTGCGTCCGTTTTATGCTAACACATTCTTGTTGGTTTTGTTTTGGATGCCTGTGGGGTGGATGATGGGAAGCAAGCTGTGGTTGTTTAGTGGTTTTTAACTTTAATAGCTTCAGTAATGTAGCTAAAGCCTGTTCAACTTCTGCCGTTACTGGTACCAAAATGCTTCAGGCAAATCATTACTAGGTCAACTGGGTATCTCTCTAGCAGGCCAGGCTTGAAGTTCACAGTTCTTGGGGTACTAGGAGGGGCCAGGGAAGTCCCTGCAGGGGGTTAGCAAGGGAAGGCCTCTCTGTGGCTGGAGTCAGACGTGATGACTCAGCCGGGCCTCCTCACAAAGTGGCCTTCCCTGAATTTCCCTTTACTAGCCATGGACTCAATTAGTCATAGGCAGGCTTGAAACTGTCATGAGTGATGTTACCAGTAGTGACTGTCAGGGAACAGAGCACTGTCACAAACATTGTCACATTAGACACTCATGAAACAGGCAGGGAAAACTAACTTCAGGTGACCTCTCCGTGGCAGACCATGGTCAAGTCTACTGAGTCCAAGTTCACTGTTCCCTGGAACCTCGGCACCAAGAGTGTCTAACCACGATGCCATGGAGAACATCAGCATGCATGGAAGTTTCCGTGAACTCTCTGAAGTTATTTGCAAAATACTGCTTCAAGGTGCTTTAAAGCTGTGTGTACAGTCCCTCCTGGGAGAGACTGCTTTCATGAGATGCACAAAAGGGTCCAGAGAGGTGCAAAAGGGCCCAGAGACATTAGGGACCGTCAGGATGTGGCATGCCTTGTCCTCCACACCCAGCCGCATGAAACCTGTGCTGAAGCTTATCCGGCTCTCTCAGCCAATCACTGAGTGCCATAAAGCTCCAGGCAGTTTCAGGCACTGGAGAGACAGGTGCAGCATAGACCGTGGCCCCTGCCCTCATGCAGCTTCTGTTGTAGTGGAGCAGGCAAGTCAGTGAAAATAAATGAAAGGAACAGGGAAATGTTAGGAAGAAAGAAGTGCAATAAGGGAAATAAACAGGGAAGGACCCACAGCTGAGTGTAGCATGAGACTTGGTGGGAAGTGATTCTCAGCCATTTTGACACCTTGAAATACTGATGAGTCTGAAAGGTATTTTTTTTTTTTTTATGTGGGGTTCATTTATCCAGTTATGTAACAAGATCTTTCATGTTATGGGCATCTCTAGCCTCAAAACCTTGCTCTTCTTTTCCCTTTGAAAAGGGCTTACACCCCTCTTCGGTCCTCACAATTTCCTTCTCAGCATCATATTCTAAAAATAAAGACATAGGGGCCAACGCCAGCCAGGCCCCAGCTCCTCAGCCCGCCCACCACCTCTGCCCCTCAGCCCAGCAGCCCATCCTCCTATCCACAGGCTCCATACTTTAGAAAGCTCCAGCAGCCTGGCCCATTTCCTCTTCACAGCTGAGCATGTAACCAAAATTGGCTGTTGTAATGGCAAACTAAACGATGTCCTAATACCCAGATCAATCTTCTTGTGAAATAACTCATTATTCAGGCTCCAATTGCAGAGGATGGAATTAAGACAAGAACAGCTCAACGAGGACTGCAGCACCAGGTGGCACTCAGGAAATGCAAGGTGGGTACAGAGGAATGGGACGGAGAGGGAAGGGGACAGAAGAGGAAGAGACTGGGTCTGCAGAGAGCTCAGGCTGGGCCTTGGGGGAAGGGGCATCAGGTCAGGGCAACTCCTCTTTCCTTGAAAGAAGAGACAGCTCAAGTGGGACAATACTTTAGCAGTGAAAAACAGAGCCGGGCGACAAGCTACAGGGTTCCAACAGGAATCACTTTGTTGTGGTCAAAGCCCTCAGCTCTGAGCAGACAGTGAGCCACAAAGACAAGGCCCCAGCCATGACTCCCTGGGAGGAGGCTTTGGTCTCAGAGAATAGCCTCAGACTCTAAAGAGCCCCAGAGAACAATGAAAAATGGCCTTTATACACACAGGAGCAGAGCAGGGAGAGAGCGCTGACTCCCCGGGAGCTGTGGGGCCGTCACAGGCAAGACTAACATGCCACCATGTGCAGGAGGGAAGATCTCCTTTGGGGGCCCTAAGGCATGGTGGGTGAGGCAGGGGCAGAGCAGGTCAATAGCAGCTCTAGAAGAAGCTGGTGGTATGAGCAAGTCTTCTCTCCCGGCACCATGCGTGCATTCATTCATTTAGCCAACCTCCTCTGTTTCTGCCCACCTGCCTCCGGGTTCTGTAAGGAAAAGAGCACTGGGTTGAGAGTTGAGGAGCTCTATGTCCAGTCCTCGCTCTGTGACAAACTGGCCATGTGACCGAGACAATCACTGCTGTGCTTTGGACTCTGGGCTCCTCCTGAAAACAGAGTGGGGTAGAATAGAGCAGGGGGCCAGGCTTTCATCCAGCCCTGGTCCTCGATCCTTGAGTGTCCTCAGGGATGGGCTGTGGCCTGATCCTTGCCACGAGTTTGGAACAGAATGTGGATGTGCTTTGGGGGGGGTCAACCAAGCAAAAACTCAAGTGGCTGTGTCAGTTTGAAGGCTGGAGCAGAGTAGAAGAAATAGTTTAAGGAAACAGCAAGAAAGAGTATGTGAAATGGAAACAGAGAGATGGCCCAGAGAGAACAGCAGAGAAAGAGATAGAGGGACTGGGTGAGGAGAGGATGGGAGGAGAGAGAGAACGCGGGAAGGTGCTCATCTGAAAACTGAGGACAAAATTCAGTTCTGCTAGCGCTGACAAGCTCTCACCTGGGACTGACACGAGCCAGGCAGTGCTCTAAGTACGGGGGAACAGGGGCTAATAAGACAGTTGCTCTCTGCAATCAGGAAACGTGTGATCCTGCGATAGTGTGGAAAATGAACACCCTACAAATACCAGCCATGTTAGTATCTCTATTGCCAGGACATCCTAATCTGGAATCAGAAATCAGGAATAGCTACCACTTAGATGCTCTAAAGTAATCTTCACAGCAAACTTCCAAGGCAAGAATGATGATCATCTCTTTTATAGGTGAGGAAACGGAGGCATCTAGAGGATAAGGACTTTTTTCAGTTAGTCAGTGATGGAGCCAGGATTTGAACCAGAGCTGCCTGTTTTCAGAGCCTGTGCTTAACAACCTACTCTTCACATGCAGGCTGAAAAGCTGGGTATGGAGACATGGAAGCTGCCCTCCTCCAGCCAGAGGCAGGGTAAAGGCAGCTCACCCCCTGCTAGGCAGCTTCACCCAGAAGGAACTGATTCCTTCCCCTGCATCTGCTTTGTATGATAATAAAGAGAACTCCGGTGCCTTTTCAGTAAAAGAACCTCACAAGGGAAGGGGAAAGGAAGAGAGCCCTGCTAAGGCGAGCGTTTATTCTCACCGTCCAGACAAGTCATGGCAAATTCGGAAAGCATGTTGGGTTTTCTCTGCTGTCCTCTCAAGCTCTCTATGTGGTAAGGGAGAGGGTTGTGTCAGAAAAGTCTAGTACTGGATCCAAGCTTTGCCATGGATTACCTCTGGGCTAATGATTCACTCTTTCTGAAAGTCAGTTTTCTCATCTGTAACATGAGCACATTGCATTAGAGCCACCGCCTTTTAATCCTGTGTCCCCCTTTCCCCTTTACCGTGTCCCTCTTGTCCTTCTTTCCCATCAGGTGCCACATTCATAAATGTTGCATCAGAAACTAGTTCAGGCAGGCAAGCAGTACCCATCTGGGAGATTAAGAAAGAGGTAAATACCTGTTCCTTTAGTTAGGGATCGATTCTCTTTCTCTATCTGAAGGACACAAAATAACAGTAGCTAAAACAAGATAAAAGCTTATTGCTATTGTAAAAGAAATTCAGAGACGAACTAACCACATAGAGGGAAGAATCCTCAGTGGATCAGGATTCCTTCTGTGTCTCCCCTAATCTCATGTGTCTATCACCTCATAATCCAAAATGGCTACTAGAGCTCCAGTCTTTGCATTTGCATTCCAGCTAGCAACTAAGAGTAAAGATAGTAAGAAGTTGTGCCTTCTTCCCTTTAGGAAGGCTTCAATGAAGTCCCCTACAACACGTCCACTTAGATCTCAACAGCCAAAATCTACTTATATGAATGCCTAGCTTCAAAGGAGAATAGGCAATATGCTTTTATAGGCTGGCTGGGTCTCAAGAACTGATGAACAGCTAAAAGTTTTTTTTCTCCAAAAAAAAAAAAAAAAGAAGAAGAAGAATGGATATTTTGTATACTCTTCTCAATCTCTGTCATTTTCTCTTGACTTGAAATACACCGAGACCCAGGATAATGGAAATGATCACCCAGCTCCATTGACAGAAGATGGGGCCCTGACATAGCGTTCCCAGATGGGAGTCCAAGGTTGTAGACTTGTCTAGACTGGGGAAAGCTGAAGGCATGACCAATGGCTCAACTCAGGAGCCCCGCGAATGTGACACAACAACTGCATAGCCCCCAGCCCCACCTCCAGTTCGCCCAACTTCCTGTGAACTGGGCAGAAGCAGCTCCATCTGGGACATGGGCCTGAGGGGGGCCCTGACTTTAGCAGGGCTAAGTGTCCCAGCTGTAGTGTTGGGAGCCAGGGGACAGGGAGCCAGGCAGCTCACTGCACCAGGCACATGGCCTGAGAGGAAGGGAGGGTGAGCAAATGGAAAATGTCAGGTGCTTGGACCAAGCACAAAAAGCCCAGACTCCCTGTCAAGAGCAAAGTTGACTCACAGCCCCAGGCTGGGTCCCACAGACAGCAGAGCTGGGCCACTCGGGGAGCAGGGTTGGGGGGAGGCCGGAAGCTGGCTAATAGCGAGCCCCTCTGCAGTGGAAACGTATTCTAAACAAGAGAATAAAGCTTGGGAGGCAAAACAAAGCTATTCCGTTGAATAAATGTTCTGCATTAAAGCAGCCAGAATAGCGATGAATTAAACATCAGGTCTGAATGAAGGGAAAATGCCGTGATTTATAATTGCTTCAGGCAGGAGGCAGCCTGGGAGAGAGGCTGAGGCTCCCAGGGACCTGGTTTCCCCACAGAGCTGCAGAAGCACTGAGAGGACATGCAGCTGCCTACAGGGTGGGGAGACTGGGATAGACTCTTCTAGAAAAGGCGGGGGGGGGGCAGCCTGGAGAGATAAAAGGAAGGCATTCCACAAGTCAGGAGGCCTCGCTGCTAGACTCGGCTCTGTGTGACCTTGGCTAAGTCACTTGGCGTTTCCGGGCTTCTTTTCCCATTTATCTGGGGTGGATAATAACACCTGCTTCATCTCTCTTGGTTCTTGGGAGGATAAAGGGAGATAATGGATGATAAAGGCTTCTGCGAATGTAAAATGTGCTGTTGCTACGTTTTGGTCTCAGCCTTTCTGCGAAAGTAGTGATGATCTAAGGCCACCAGTCTTTGGGGAGGAAAAAGGCACTGGGGGAGAAAAGCCAGACGTGTTGGCAAAACTCCCCTTGGAAATACCTCTCTGAAGATGCCTGACAGAGCAACTCTGTGTTTTCGCACTGCTGCTGCAGTGGTTGAGACTTGAGGAGGGGGCTGGGTTGAGGCCCAGTTCACCCTCAGATTAGTCTGTGACCTCAGGCAAGCTAACTTTTCTACCCCTCGGTTTCTTCACCTGTAAACTCGGTCTAGTGATGGTACCTAGCTGCACAGTGTCCTTGTGAGGATTAAATGAGTTAAACTCTGGCAGGGTTGGCTCGCCACATAGGGTTGGCTTCCCTGTCATTGCTAGCTCTTATTAAGGACATCGACTAGTACATCAGACGAAGCAGCCGAGAGTGGGCTTTATGACTCCCAAATGTTGCCAAAGTCTGATTACCTATACTTTACAATGCCTGGACATCCCCAGGGATCATAGTAACATTCAGATTCTGGTTCAGAGGGTCTGGACTGTGAGTTGGGACTCTGTACTTCCAATCAGCTCCCAGGAAGTGTTGGTGCAGTTGGTCCAGGGAAACAGGTTGAATATCAAGAGGTACAGGGACGCTCCTGGTTGGATCCTGAAGGTACCTGCCACCCACAGCCCAATTAGAAGACTCTTCTAGAAAAGGGGGGGGGCAGCCTGGAGAGATAAAAGGAAGGCATTCCACAAGTCAGGAGGCCTCGCTGCTAGACTCGGCTCTGTGTGACCTTGGCTAAGTCACTTGGCGTTTCCGGGCTTCTTTTCCCATTTATCTGGGGTGGATAATAACACCTGCTTCATCTCTCTTGGTTCTTGGGAGGATAAAGGGAGATAATGGATGATAAAGGCTTCTGCGAATGTAAAATGTGCTGTTGCTACGTTTTGGTCTCAGCCTTTCTGCGAAAGTAGTGATGATCTAAGGCCACCAGTCTTTGGGGAGGAAAAAGGCACTGGGGGAGAAAAGCCAGACGTGTTGGCAAAACTCCCCTTGGAAATACCTCTCTGAAGATGCCTGACAGAGCAACTCTGTGTTTTCGCACTGCTGCTGCAGTGGTTGAGACTTGAGGAGGGGGCTGGGTTGAGGCCCAGTTCACCCTCAGATTAGTCTGTGACCTCAGGCAAGCTAACTTTTCTACCCCTCGGTTTCTTCACCTGTAAACTCGGTCTAGTGATGGTACCTAGCTGCACAGTGTCCTTGTGAGGATTAAATGAGTTAAACTCTGGCAGGGTTGGCTCGCCACATAGGGTTGGCTTCCCTGTCATTGCTAGCTCTTATTAAGGACATCGACTAGTACATCAGACGAAGCAGCCGAGAGTGGGCTTTATGACTCCCAAATGTTGCCAAAGTCTGATTACCTATACTTTACAATGCCTGGACATCCCCAGGGATCATAGTAACATTCAGATTCTGGTTCAGAGGGTCTGGACTGTGAGTTGGGACTCTGTACTTCCAATCAGCTCCCAGGAAGTGTTGGTGCAGTTGGTCCAGGGAAACAGGTTGAATATCAAGAGGTACAGGGACGCTCCTGGTTGGATCCTGAAGGTACCTGCCACCCACAGCCCAATGCTGGGCTATTGCAGGAGGCTGTTGGGTCAGCTGGTCCCTGCTGCCTCACTAGGTCCTAACCTCCCACTCCCCAGGAGCTGCTCCCCAAATCCTCCTTGGGGAAGGGAGCCATCTACAGATGAGAGGGATGAGCCTTGATTCTCAACTGACATGATTATCAGCTCACAGAAAACCCCAGGCTCAGGCAATCTGTCTTGCTAGGATATTCCTGATCTATTAGAAATGACACAGAAATCCATTCCTAAACATTCCCAGCAGCTGGGATGGTGAGAAGGCTGCTGGGAGGAAGGTGGTGAGTGGGCGGGTGTAGCTATGGGCAGCTGCCTGCTGGCCATGCCAGATCTATCCCTTGTGAGCTATGTGGCCTGGGGCAATCCACGTTCCCCAAGCCTAGCTTGGCTTCCTCAGCACTAAATGGGGATGCACATGAGAAGTTGTCCAAGACAGACTGCTAAGTAAAGAAAGCACATGGCAGAAAAGCTTAATTCCATTTTTGAAAACATACAATCATATATATTTGCAAACTCATCTAGGAAAATACAAATCAAACTGTTAGTAGTTGTTATCCTGGGGGGAGAGAGAGGTAGGATTATGAGGGACTTTTACTTTCGATATCGTGAATCTCTATACTCATATTGGTTGATTTTAAACATAATGAGCATGCGTTACTTTTATAAGAAGAAAATATCTAAAAGATAATCTGCTTAAAAATGACTGGTGCCAGCCTTACAGACCATTGTGAGTGGTGAAAGCGTTTGGCATGGCCCCTTCTCCATGGGCAGACCAGAAGAGCTCAGTTTGATGGTGCAGAAGAGGCCAGCTTGCCCACTTGTTACCTATACATCTTATGCAGGTCCCCAGATTCTGATGAGCCCTGGGCTCATCAGCAAAATGGAAACTATAGTAACCTGAACCAGGAGTGAGCATTCAGCAACCCAGGCAGACTGAGTGCTAACTCCCGTCCCCCCAGAGAGGAGGAGGGCTGGTCCATGGGAGGGCCCAGGAAGCCCTCTAGGCTTCTTAGAGTACACCGAACGCTCTCTTAGTTGGGCTGTCCTCAGACCCGTGAAGCAAAGGAACAGAGCCTGTTGTCCAGACCGACATAGCTCTAGTTTTCCTACTTTCCCTTCTGAGAACTTTCATGTCGCTGAGCCTCTGATCATGCTGTTCCCACTTCCTGGGATGCCTTCTCACCCTCCTCTGACTACTTCCTGCTCGCCCTTTAGGAGTCCTCCAGTTGGGGGCAGGCGCTCCTCTTGTGTGATCAGTAGCTGGCTGCATTTGTCCATATCCTTGGGCTCGCCCCACCCCACAGTAATTACCTGGCACCCCTTTGAGAGAGAAGTGGGCACGTATAGGTCTTTGTTTTCTCACATACTTGACACAGCATCGGGCACATACTTTTATCCACCTTTTTGATTATATGCCTTCTGATATAAACTCCTTGAATGATCCTGGGATTTCCTACTTCGTTCCTTTCTGCCAAGTCCAATCCGACTGGTCTATAAAAGAGAGGAACTAGGAGAGGGCTGGAGAGCTGGGATGGTGGTGAGGGCCTGGTGCCCTCTAGCGGCCAGGTGCAGGGGTGGCTGCAGCCTCCCAGAGGGAAAAAGCGGTAGGGGCCAGGTGGGACCCAGAGAGCTCAGTAAGGTGACTGAACATCTCTAGGAACAAGGGTATGAGTGGGAATACTGTATTGGCAGTTTCCCCAGCACAGCCGGGAGTGGACCTTCTTCCATGATCTCTATGGGGGGCAATGGCTTGGCTTAAAACGATGAGAAAAACTGGAGGAAGCTCAGAGACGCTGAGAAGGAGGTGACCACATGGAGGTGTGTCAGGGCAATGCTCAGAGGATGGATGTGGATGGAGATCCTAGAGTGTGGCTGGGGGAGAGACACAGGTGCATGCCTCCCGCTCAGAGGCTGACAGAAACCCGAGGGCAGATGGACTCTTCAGCTAGGGGACTCAGACCAGTTTTCTTTTGCAGAAAATCTTCCCTGAAAACCTCCTCCCTGTCTTCCCCATCCCTTATCAAGTCTAGGTCATCAGGGACCAGCAGTTAGCGTAATGGCTATGTCACTGGACTCCCACATAGTCGACCGCGGTTTGAGTCCCGGACCTGGTGGCTTAAACTCACGCCGGGCGCGTGTGCGTGCGTGCCCAGGAACCCGAGAGGAGAATGGAGGAGAAGGGGTTGCGGCGTGGCCATCCTCCCTGGGGGGTGATTTCCTGCTTTCTATCTCTCTGTCTCTCTCTGTCTGTCTGGCGAGCGCACGCGCCCTATAGCAAAAACCTCTCCAAAAAAAAAAAAAAAATTCTGGGTCTTCGCCCCAGGGGGGGCCC
>NW_006159716.1:4110087-4119052 GCF_000334495.1 Tupaia belangeri chinensis
AAAAAAAAAAAAAAAGTCTAGGTCATCAGCACATGGGGAGCCCTGGAGAGCTTTGAGATAACAGGTAGGGTACACACGCCTATTTCCAGGTGGCACATTTAGGACATCACACCCCATTCACAAAGTCCCTCCTATACCTGTCCCCCAAATCCTGCTCTCCTTATCATTCTGAAAGTTAACTGGGGGAAGGGCCAGATGGGAATGCAAGGATGAAGGAAATCCATAAAAGGCAGAAGAATGAACCCACCAGCTCAGAAGCGATCCAACCTTGATGGAGCTCCCAGCTGGCAAAGAGGCCACTTCTCTGCAGCCCTGCCCTAGACACTCACCCCAACCTTTACCTTTCCTTCGGAAAGACATACACTCTCCTCGACTGGCTCCACTCACCATCCAGCCCAAGGGAGGAGATGCTTCTAACATTCCTTCCCCTTTCCCATTCCTGATGCCTGCATCTCCTTCTCAGGCCTTCGTGTCCATTCTTTTCCTATCCCTGACCTTCTCCCATGGCCCAGTGGATCTCACCTTGGGGTCCAGCGGCCTGGGTTTCCTGATGGTGTCACCACCAATGGTATACTTCCGGAAAGCTCACTGGAACACTGTGTCTTCACTTGGAAAGGAAAGGGTTAGGCTTAGCTAGCATCATTTCAGCTCAGAGATTCTAAGATACATTAGGTCCCTGATCATCTGTGACCCTGTCCTAAAGCCAGTCCCAGAGTCATGGTTAGAACATGTCAATCACTTTAGTGGACATAAGACATTTCCTAGGGATACAGCCATCTAGGAAACAATATAGGGGGAAAGTATGAACCATCCAGTTCCTGAGATATCACTCTCTCTTCAGGCCACGTAGGGATGCTCAAACCCACAGAAGTTGCCTGGTCCAGCTTCTGCCTCGGGCCCATAAACCAGGGCAGATGGACTATTGTTTGGCTCCTCTGCTTTCCTGTCATGTAACCTCAGTGACATCATCAGCTCTCTCTTTTCTGTCACTGCTTCTGAGACTTCGCATCCCATCGCCCCTGTGTGTGCTCCTTCGGGGGACTAGGGAGAGATCTGCCAGGTTTCCTAAATAGAGTGTCAGCAAGGGAAATGCCTGCTTCACCAGAAGCTGGACCGGCCTCCTCCAGTGTAGTCTCCGTTCACTTTCTGGAGTCTAACCTAAATCGTTCTTGCTGCTATGTAAACCCCTGTCCCCTAGTTCTGCCCATGCTTGCCCCACTCCAGAACTAGGGCTACTCATTAGCACCCACAGGCCTCCTTCAGCTCCATTTAGCTCCACCTCATCCAGGTTTTTCTGACAGATTTTCTTTCTTTCAATCTTTCATCAGTTTTTCTATTGGCTCTGGCTCCTCCCTAGAACCTCTGAATCCTCCTTAAATATGATGGCTAAAATTAGATGTCTGGAGAGGGCCAAGCACAGTGGGATGATCACATCCTGCCCTGCATGGGCTGCCTCCTCCTCTCTGGGTCCCATCTCAGCCTGGTATAGGCTGACCCCTCACGAGGATGGTACTAGGCTTGTGGTCCCCTATGGTCCCGGGTCCCCTTGGACTTTCTCCTTACCTCCCTTGGGATTGATGAGGTTTGTATTCGACTTCTAAAAGCCTGCCTTGCATTTTACCCATTCTGCATGAATCATTTTTCTAAACTGTCAACTCTTGAGCTATATTCCTGATTTCTTGGATGGAGTGTTCTCCTTCTGGTACTCTCATATAAGCCAGGATCCAGTTCTGAGATGTCCTTAACTAGTCTTGGCTTATTCATGTGTTCACTTAGTCAACAGTTTTTTACTCCATGTCTCTTCCGTGCCAGCTACTGTGCTAGGCTCAGAGACACTGCCATGTGCAAGGCAGTCCCTGACCTCCATGCGGATCAATCTTAGGGAGGAAAACTAACCTGGGACAAGCGTTATCCTGAGGTCTATGGGAGAAAAGAAGAAGGGGCCCAATGTCACACAGCAACTGGTATCTAGTAAAACAGGCTATGACGTAGCTTAAAGAATTAACTTCTAAATCTTAGTGTCTTAAAGTCATAGAGGTTATTTATTGCACATGCAAGTTCCAGTGTAGATTGCGTGATTCTCCAGGAAGCCACCCTTTCCACAGGGATCCCTTTGTCTTGGGATATCTTGTCCACATGTGTTGACTTCCAGGTTATAGTAGAAAGGAAAGAACTTAGAGAACTCACAACTGCTTTTAAGTGCCTTGGGCATAAGAGACTTATATTAACTCTGCTCATATCCCATTGGCCAGAACTGGTCACCTGGTCCCATCCTAGCCACAAAGGATCCTGGGATATATACAACCTTGTCATGTTCTTAGACAGGGAAATTGGAGAAGCGAATAGGTTAACATTATCTCTGCCACAGTGACTCACGTGGAGTAGCCCAAAAGGAAATGATCTGGGAAATAAGCATCACATCCAAGCCACAGGTTTAAAAACAGAGTCCGAGGGGTTCTCAGAGATAAAAAAGATGGAAATTGGCCTGAGGGGAGGGTAAGCAGGGGCAACGTTGCCCACAGCCCTTCCCTCACATCACCCAGACTGATTCTACACCAAGGAACATACACCTCTCTCTCTCTCTCTCTTTTATTTTTTGGAGAGGTTTTAGCTATAGGGCTCATGTGCTCGCCAGAAAAACAGAGAGAGACATAGAGACAGAAAGTGAGAAATGACCCCCCAGGGAGGATGGCTACACTGCAATCCCTTCTCCTCCATTCTCCTCTCAGGATCCTGGGCACGCACACACATGTGCTCAGAGTGAGTTTAAACCACCAGGTCTGGGACTCGAACCATTATAGACTACATGAGAGTCCAGCAACGTAGCCATTACGCCAGCTCCTAGTCCCCACACCTCTCTCTTTAGTCACCCAGTCACAAAGCAGCTCTTGGTCCTAAAGAAGAGGCCTAGAAAGTCTAACAGTCTTCCCAAGGGAGGCTGTAGATGGGGTTATATCCTGGGGGCAACCAGAGTCAGCTGTGGCTCAATCCATAACCAGCTATGGGATTCTGAATACGGTGCTCCATGGGTCCACAGCAAAGTGGTCTGGCCATCCTGTTGTGCTGGTCCCTGCAGGATTCCTCCCCCAGGCTCCAATGTGGGCTGGGCTCTGTCTCCCTTGTGGGGAGTGCGGACTTTGGGAGAAGTAGCAGCTGCTGTCTGTCTCCTCTCCATCTGCTTGGGGCAGCTTCCTGGCTGTGGCTGAGTCTCCTCCATGGACTCAGCTTTTGCTCTACAGACTAGTTGTGGTTCCCTCTCTCTCTGGGTAGGCCCAGCTCACAGGCTCTGTGAGCTGTCTCGCAGAGACAGCTCCTCCTCGTCTCTCTCTGCCATCCCAGAGCTGACAGTGGCTTCCTGGGGTTGCCAAATTTTGTTACTTCAATGCCCCTCTTGGTTCTTGGCTCTCCCAATACCCAAGTCACCAGATCCATGTGTTACCTTCCTCCTGCTTACACTTGAACTGACCTCTGTTTTCCAGTTTAGATCCTGACAGATACACCATCTACTTGGCAGGGCCCTGGTGAATGGCATGGGAAAGGAAGAAGGGAGAAGGGAGTGGATGCAGACTGCAGTAGAGAATATGAAAAATAGAACTCAGGTACAAATGATGGCCCCTTCCTACCCCTTCTTCATAGTCTCCAACATACATGGTCATCCTCCTACGAGCTACGAGCTGGTCCTTGGCAAAGGAAGCAGATAAACCAACTTCAGGATGACCTCTTGCCTGTGTCCTCCTAGGTGAGTCCCAAGACGAATGGTAAAAGAGAAGAGTGGAACCTTCCAAATAAGAAAACAATTTTTCAGGGGCCTCCTGTGGCAGCCCCATGTGGCACCATCCATGCATAGCTCCTGTGTTGGGAAGCTTGGGGGTGGGGAGGATGTAGCACAGGCAGGACCTTGGCACATCACATAAATCACCCCCAGGAAGCAGAGCAGCCTCCCAGCCAACATGATGGGCTAACTCTGCCCATTCATCTGAGCCTCGCTCACGGCTGCCCCAGCAGAGCAGGCAGCAGACAGCCCGAGTTCTCTGTATGCAGAAGAACAGTTCTGAGGCGGAGAAATAAATAAAATCAGAAACCATAAATAAACCCGCTGGCCTCACATGGGGTGAACAAGCAGCTCCCTAGGGAGCTGGGCTCTGCTTCTAAGGAGGTGATTAAATTCCAAGTCAACCTAGAGACTTTCACAGGAAAGGCAGGGCCATGAACTGGGTCTGGGAGATGGAGAAGATCACACAATATTAGAAAACTGAGCAGTTTCAGAGGGACAATCAGAATTTGAAATTGTAAGAGATCTTGGTAGTGGCACCTAACTCTGCCTGCATATTAGATTTACTTGTGGTTTCCTAAAAATAAAAAGGCCAGGGGCCAGACAACTGAGCAGCAGTACTGTAACACCCTACAATGTTGGACCCATGTTGGAAGGTCCTGAGTTTGTGTCCCAGGGCCTTCCTATGCATGTTGGACCAGGCTGGCTGGGGCTGAGGATGCATCAGGGCATGAAGACCCTGTTGGGGGGGACCAGCAGTTGGTGTAATGACTATGTTGCTGGACTCCCATGTAGTCAATCATAGTTTGAGTCCTGGACCTGGTGGCTTAGACTCCTGCCGGGCATGTGTTTGTGCATGCCCAAGATCCTGAGAGGAGAATGGAGGAGAAGGGATTGCAGTGTGGCCATTCCCCTGGGGGTGATTTCTTACTTTCTGTCTCTCTGTCTCTCTCTGTCTTTCTGGCAAGCGCACGTGCCCTATAGTGAAAACCTCTCTAAAAAAAGAAAAGGAAAAAAAAAGACCCTGTTGAGGGTCCCTGTCTCTCTTGCTTTCCTTCTTTCACTTCCTGTCTCTCTCTCTTGTTCATGGATGAAATAAACAAAAATAAACTTAAAAAAAAATAAAAAGAAGTCAGACGGCTCTCCTCCCAGCCCCTGCAGGTGCTGGCTCAGTGGGCTAGACAGCAGCTGAGCTCCTACGGTGGAGCAAACGCACCCCAGTCCAAGAGCTCTGAGCACCGCTGCTAAGAAACTCAGGGGTTCTGAGAGTGAGGCCAAGGGGTTCCTCCACTAAAATCTAATCATGCAGCACTTTTCCCAATGCACAAAAGAAATCAAGTTAATGAATAGAATGCTCTGTATTTAAAGTTTTCCCCCATAAATTTTCCCTCTCCTTCAGCACCTGCTGCTGCATGCCTGCCAGTAATCGGTGAGAAAGCAATATGAACTTAACATCTCAGAAGCCACTGTTCACGCTGCTTTGATGGCTATGTTTCTTTTCTTTTGGTAAGTCCATGCACTTAGCCTGTGTGGTTGCATTGTGTTTCTAGCACACATTTAATTAAGGATAACTTTTCTAGGAAATAGAATCTTTGAATAACTAAATCAGATACCAGTCTCCTCAAATCTTCTTTAGAACAAAATGGATTTTGTGTAAATAAGTAAGACTCCATCTTGGATGAACTTCACTTTCCAGGTAGCATAAACCCCTAGAGGTAAAAAGATCATAAATCCCGGAACTAGCTTCCCTGGGGGTGATGTCAACCCTACTGTTCATTGGGCCATATGATCTTGAATAAGCTAATCAGCCTCTCCATGCTTTAGTTTCCTCATGTGGGAAACAGAAATAATAAATAGGACCCACCTCTTGTGGTGGTGGGGAACAGGGATAATAAATCATATCTACCTCTTATGGTTGCTATGACTAAGTCGCTCTATCTATTTAAAGCTCTTTCAGCAGCACCTGGCAGTAATGCTATTCACTAAACACCCTTGAAGACCCAGTCAGGGTGAGGGATAACAGAATCTACAAAGAAGATGCACTAGTCAATGAAAGAGTACTTTCCCACGATTTATTATTATTATTATTATTTTTGCTATAGGGCATGTGTGCTCGCCAGACAGACAGAGAGAGACAGAGAGATAGAAAGTGAGAAATCACCCCTCAGGGGGGATGGCCACAATCCCTTCTCCTCCATTCTCCTCTCGGGATCTTGGGCACGCATGCACACGTGCCCGGCGTGAGTTTTAAGTCACCGGGTCCAGGACGTGAACCGCGGTCGACTACGTGGGAGTCCAGCAACATAGCCATTACGCTAACTGCTGGTCCCTTTCTCACGATTTTTTAAGTTTACCTATTCTCCTGAGGTAGAGAGAAACACAGCACCCCCAACAGAGTCTTCACATCTCCATCCACCCTGGCCCTAGTCAGCCTAGATCCCGAGTGTGCGTGCATTGCAGACCACGTGCACAGGGAGGCCTGGGGACATGAACCCAGGACTTCTCCATGTGGATCCAGCTATGTTATCACTGTGACTTCATCTGGTCTCAATTCCATTTTTTTTTTCAAAAGAATTATTTATTTTGGAACCAGCAGACAGCATAGTAGTTATTTCACTGGACTCCCACATGACCAACCACAGTTCGAGTCCAGGGCCTAGTGGTTTGAAAATCACACTAGGTGCGTGCGTGTGTGTGTGTGTGTGTGTGTGTGTGTGTGTGTGCCCAAGATCCCAGGAGGAGTATGGAGAAAAAGGGATTATGGCATGGTCATCTCCCCTGGGGGGGGTGATTTCTCATTTTCCCTCTCACTGTGTCTGTCTGTCTCTCCAGTGAGCATATGCCCTAAGGCAAAAACCTCTAAAGAAGTAATTTCTTTTGTTTTATGTATTATTATTATTATTATAACTTACTATAGTTGTGAAAGAAACAGGGGGTTGGTGGTGAGAAAGTAAGCCACCAGGTCCAGGACTTGAATTTCAGTCAGCCATGTGGGGAGTCCAGAGCCCCAACCACCACACCACCTGCTGGCCCCAATTCCATTATTTGTCAATTGCCCAAATAATGCATGAGTCGATCTCATCTAAAAACTCCAAACAATATAGTAGAATACAAAACTTAAAAGTAGCAGTCCCTCAGGAGTGACACCACCCTGTGGGGCAGTAACCACTGCTCTCTGAGAGGAATATATCCTGCAGAATCTTTGTCTAGTATGTTTTCGTGGCTGCACTCAGCCCAGGTAAGGAAGATATGTCCTATTCTCTACAGCTGGCAGTCTGGTGGCACAGGCATATGAGGATATATGGCACAATGCACAGCTGCAGCTGTGAGGAAGCAACACCTCAGAGAAGGAAGCACATGTAGTTCCCAACATGCCTGTGAGGAAGGTTGCAGAGGGATTCTGGTGTGAGTTGCAGCTAGACCACGGGTTCTCAAAGTGCAATCTCTGAGCCAGCTACAGCATTGTCACCTGGGACTTTGTTAGAAATGAATTTCTCAGGATCAGCAGTTAGTGTAACGGCTATATTGCTAGACTCTCGTGTAGTCAACTGTGGTTCGAGTCCCGGGCCCGTGTGCGTGTGTGCCCAAGATCCCGAGAGGAGATTGGAGGAGAAGGGATTGCAACGTGGCCACTCCCCGGGAGGTGATTTCTCGCTTTCTGTCTCTCTGTCTCTCTCTCTCTCTGTCTTCCTGGCGAGCACACGTGCCCTATAGCAAAAACCTCTCAAAAAAAAAAAAAAAAGAAAGAAAGAAATTAATTTCTCGAGCCCACCTGAAACTATGAATCAGAAGCTCTGATGGGGTAGGGTGGTTTTGACAAGCTCTGCAGGAGCTTGAGAACCACTGTCCTGGAAGAACCAATCTCTATAACACTGTTCTCTGAAACTCCTCATTTTCCTACCTGCAAGCCAAGGAGGGCTATGGATGAAAGATCTACAGAGCTGCTCAGGGAGATGACACTGCAGACAGAGAAGTGAGAGCACACAGCAGCCCCTTGGGTTGGGGGTGGGGGGAGGAGTCACTTTAGCCATTTCCCTGCGTGCCTGACCTTTTTCTAGAAGACAAGTCTCAGCCTCTTTCCTTTGCTTAAGGAAAGTGTCACTGCACACTGCTTCAACAATTCCTCTGGAGGACTCGCAAAGTGCACACAACATCCATAATGAATGAGCCCATTTCCTGTGCAAATCAGGTGGGAGTAGGGACAGATTAGCCCTGTAATGGAGTCAAAGTCAAGCTCATTTGTTTGCAAGATTATTGGGAAGTTAGAGTCCCTTCATGCAGCTCTGGCTGTTGGGAGTGGAGAGGAGGCAGCGGCAGGAGGATGTTTCCTTGGTTAAGAATGTGTGTGGCATGTACCTGTGCCTGTGTTCACTTATGCATGTGTCTATATATTTTCATGTAGACATTTTCAGGAGAGAAACAGGAATGTGAGAGCCTGAGGTAATGGCTTGGCACAGTCATGGTTGGGACTCTTGGGCATCTTGCCTAGCCTTGATAGGTGGAGGGCTAGGTGCTCTATTACGTGCTCAAAATAAATGAACAGCTTCTTCTTTCAAAGGTCACCTATTCCTGGATTCTCACACAATAAGATCACAAAAGAAGCCCAGCTGCAATAACACAGCAGCAATTGTTTTGGTTTCTGGATCACCCTGTATACCTGGGTGTGCCATGTGCTTCTCATCCTGGTGACTGAGAAAGGCTGGGAGAGGATCATGGCATGAGGCATGTTGAGGGTGCTGGTCTCTCTCTCTCTCTCTTCTCTCTCTCTCCCTCTCTCATGAAAAACAAACAAAAAACAAATTAAAAAAAAAAAAGATCACAAAAGAACCATCATCTCTCATTAAGCCAAAAGAAACCATGTGGAAGAGAGAAGTCCACCAGAAAAGGTAGTATAGCGAAACCTGAAGCTCTCTCCTTGGTCCTCAGTCACCCTCCTCTGGGACTCTCCCAGTAATTGGCACTACTTCCTGACTGGCCTCAGGAGCATTGTGGCTCCTTTAAGGCTGTTTCCCAATCAAGTCACACTTTCAGTTTTACCTAGACTATTACTGTTAAACAAGACTTTACTGTCAAGCTGCTCTTCGTACAATAGAAAAAAGAAAAAATACATATATATATATATATAGAGAGAGAGAGAGAGAGAGGAGAGAGAGAGGAGAGAGAGAGAGAGAGGAGAGAGAGGAGAGAGAGAGA
>NW_006159716.1:4119457-4126958 GCF_000334495.1 Tupaia belangeri chinensis
GAGAGGGAGGGGAGGGAGGAGAGAGAGAGAGGGGAGAGAGAGGAGAGAGAGAGGGGAGAGAGAGGAGAGAGAGAAAGTAGAGAAGGGAGAGAGAGAGAGAGGAGAGAGAGAGAGGAGAGGGAGAGAGAGGAGAGAGGGGAGAGAGAGAGAAGAGAGAGAGAGTCATATGTCACCTGCCAATCTCGTTCACAGAGGCTCTTTTTCTCTGGGGCAGCCTGCTCACTTTCTATCCCCACTTCCTGCCTGTCACTTTGTGCTGGCACCATCTTGGTTTCCACTGCCTGGACAAAAGTCCCTTTGTAGTTGAAATACTGGAGAATGGGGACAAGCAGATGGCATAATGGTTATGTCATTGAACTCTCATGTGGTTGACCATTACCGTGGTTTGAGTCCTGGACCTGGTGGCTTAAACTCACACCAGGCGTGTGTGCATACATGCCCAAAATCCCAAAAGGAGAATGAAGGAGAAGGAATTGTGGCGTGGCCATCCCCTCAGGAGATGATTTTTCATTTTCTGTCTCTCTGCCTCTCTCTGTCTCTCCAGCGAGTGCACACACCCTATAGAAAAAATCTCTCTCTGAAAGAAAGAAAGAAAGAAAGAAAGAAAGAAAGAAAGAAAGAAAGAAAGAAAGGAGAGAAAGAGAGAGAGAGAAAGAAAGAAATCCTTGAGGATGAAGCCAAGGGAGAGACATGTTTTTCCTGGTGTCTAGGAACTGCCTTCAGTATTCTGGGTCTCTGACTGAGAACTCTACTCTTCTAGGTATGGCTAAACAGGAATGTAAGTCCATTTCCATTAGGGGAGATCTTATCCCTTCCCCGCGAAAATGTGGGTCCAACAGCCACCAACCTCCTAATGAAACACAGTAAGCCAGGGTCAGCAGGTGGCCTAGTGGTTATGTCGCTGGATTCCCACATGGTCGACCGTGGTTTGCCTCCCAGAACTGGAGGCTTAAAAATCATGCCAGGCATATGTATGCGTATGCCCAAGATCCTAGGAGGAAAATGAAGGAGAAGGGATTGCAGCGTGGCCATCTCCCCTAGATGGTGATTTCTCACTTTCCCTCTCACCTCTCAACGTCTCTGTCCCCCTGCCAGGGTATGTACCCTGAGGCAAAAATGCAAAAAAAAAAAAAAGCCTAAATCAGCTCTGAAGATAGACTGAGAGCCATGGACCTTTACCCTGGAGATAGGCCCACTCCCCTGTTTGGTAGCCAAATGGCCAACAGTAGCCTTTCCTAGGCTGCCTTATCCTTGTGATACTGTCCTCTACTTAGACTTACACCCAGAAATGTAACTGAGTCTGCCCTCCCCCATCTTCCCCATCCATCCTCCTCTATACTGGCAGGCAGGCCTTAATCCCTAGCTTGAGCTCCCAGTCTCCCTCCCCAACTGAGGTGAACCACCCTGTCCTGAGCTATCATAGATGGGGATACATGTGCAGTAAACACATGTGGGCCTATACTCACACATAACACAGTCCGAGTTTGGAATGACCTTGCAAGGCTTTTGTCACTAGCAGGAGGAGTGGCCCCAGGGAGGAGAGTCCAGGGACTTAGGTTCCTACAGTTCCTTCCTGAGAGCTGTTTTTCACTGGGAAAGCTACCCCCTGCTTTTGCCTAAAATCTTCTGTAGCTCCCAATGCCTGCTTTGGCTAAAGTCCAAACAGTTCATCGTGGCCCACAGGCCCTCCAGGACCTTGCCCCTGCCTGGGTGGCTGGTCTATCCATTGTGAAACTCACCCATTTCGTGCCCAGTAGGTGCAGCCATGCTACCCTTTGTCTGATCACCTCTGACCTATCCTCTAAGATAGGTCAAATGTGACCTCCTCTGGAAGCCTATCCCAATACCCCACCCAGAGGGCTTCCTTGCTCTCTGCCCTGTGTTCCACCAGCACCCATAGATCATCATTTCTCTCACAGAACATCTCACACCCTTTGGTAATGATTCGTCTATGAACTGGACGTGGGGTGGGTGTGGCCCTCGGGGTGGGGAGAGTTTTTAATCTCCCTAGTGCCCACACAGAGGGGGGACACATGGGAGATGCCAAATGAACAAGGAGCTGAATGAGGCTCAGCTTGAGCTTTGGCCAGGAAAGCCCAGGAAGCTTGGGAGACTGATTCCCCAGGGATGCAGCACACTTCAATGATAACCTTCTTCTCTTAATAGGACCTACTTTCATCAGCAGGTGGCCTTTATCCCCCTCTCTCTTTATGAAAATGTTGAAACAGAAACTGTGAGGGGAGGAAACATATGAAAGCCTACTAACTGACTTTCCTTACTGTCTCCAAGCCAAGCGTCCCTGGAGGGGTCAGGGCCCACTCTTTACTCCTCCCACCTGCCAGATGGCTCCTTTGAAATAAGCAAGCCTAATTTTATAACGAGAGGGAGGCTGCAAGGATGAAAAACTCCTGCTTTGGGGATGTTAATACTCTTGTATCTTGTAAGATCAGGCTCCTTCCCTGAGAGCAAGGCCTTAGAATCCAGAGCCATAACCAACTCTAGACGTGGGCAGAAGAGGCCACACCTACACAGTGTGATGAGGAAGGGAGGCTGTTCTGAAGAGTGGCAACACCTCCCATCTCTCTCAGATACATCTCTCTAATGACTATAAAACCACGGAAAGGCCCTTCATTAGTACTTCACTCTGTGGGGGACTGGGTTTGGGTAGACGCTGGAATTCAAATGTCCCTGCGAGAGATAACAACTTTAGTAATGATCTGTACCTTCTTCAGGGATGTCTGTGTCAGTCAGCTCAGGCTGCTGTAACTAAATACCTCAGACTGGGTGTTCAAATGCTGGATTTTTTTTTTTTTTTCTCACAGTGGTGAAGCTGGAAGTCTGAGAATAGGCTACCAGCATGGTCAGCACCTAGTGGGACTCTCTTCCTGACTTACAGTTTTGAAGCCGTCTCACAGGGCCCTCACAAGGAGCATAGAGCTTGGTGGCTCTTCCTATTTTAAGGGCACTCATTCTATCATGAAGGCCTCACCCTCATAATCTAGGCAAATCTAATTTCCTAAGGCCCCATCTCCAGATATTATCATGCTGTGGATCAGGGCTGCAACTTATGGATTTTAGGTGGTGGTGCAGGGTATGTGTGGGCAGACACCATTCAGCCCACAGCAACAACAATACTCTGCATGAATGAAGGAGGCAGCCTATGGATCCTGGTCAGAACAACGAGGTAAATGCCCAGTGTTTGTTTAGTGCCTCATAGTCTGCAGACAGAGACATGTGCAAGGCTGTTCAGAATGTGCATTGCACAACCCTAGTGGTAGCCATCATGTGTCTTATTCTAGAAAAGTCAGGTAAGGACACTCTGTTCTCACCAGTTGCTATGTTAGGATAACTGTCCAAAGGATAGCAATAAAATATCTTGCGGAAAGTTTTCTTTTCTCAACCACACAAAAGTACTATATGAACTAGATGAGCTCTTCTGCAAACTCACCTTTTGATATTCTACCTCAAGATAATGCTACAATTTGGTCTTCTGGGTCTATTTGACTGTGAGGAAACTGAGATGGGCAAATCAAGGTAACTCAGTGGGTAAGTAAGTAACTTGCAACTGAGGCTGCAGCCACTTTCCCCCTGTGTTCTGGCCCTTGCAGGTATGGGTCCTGTGCCTGGTCCTTTACCTTCTATGAAGTCATTTCCTCTAATGGTGATCTGCCAGGCATCCACCCCCACCCCACCCTTACCCAGCTCCCAGGAGCTCCCTGTCTTTTGGCCACACAAGAGCTGCCTGGCCCACCTGGATGGTATGCTAAGGGTGCCATCCCTAGCCCCAACTCACTGTAATGGTTGAGCCCAGAAAAGGTTAAAGCCCCTTTGGCACTTAGTAGTTTGTTGCTCTGTTGGAATTTGGAAGATAGGATCAGGGAGAGGAAGAAACTCTAATGCTGTGGCTCGAATGTGCCCCCCCAATTCATGTGCTGAAATTTGGTTGTGAAGGAATGAAGAGGGTAGCAAATTAATCCAGCTATGGGATTAAAAGGTAGAACCTTTAGAAGGTGAGTAGGATTAGATAAGGTCATCAGAGTGGGGTTCCCATGATTGGATCCCAGTGAGTTTATAAGGAGAGAGAATGAGACTAGACATGGGTGCAGACACACAGTTCTTGCTCTATCACCGAGTGAGGCCCTGCATCTTGAGACTTTGCCGGGAGTCCCCACCAATGAGGCCCCCACCAAGTATAGCTCCCATACCTTAGCTCTCCAAAACCATGAGCTGAATAAACCTTCCTTCTTATACCCAGTCTGTGGTATTCAGCAACAGAAAAAAAATAAAATAACGGGGACCAGCAGTTAGCATAATGGCTATGTCGCTGGACTCCCATGTAATTGACTGCAGTTCGAGTCCCAGACCCTGTGGCTTAAACTCATGCCAGGCGCCTGTGCGTGTGTGCGTGCCCAAGATCTTTAGAGAAGAACGAAGGAGAAGGGATTGTGGCGTGGCCATTCCCCCTGGGGAGCGATTTATCGCTTTCTGTCTCTCTGTCTCTCTCTGTCTGGCGAGTGCACGTGCCCTATAGCAAAAACCTCTCCTAAATAAATAAATAAATAAATAAATAGAAAAAAGAAAAAAAAAAACCGACTAGAACACCACATGAGGTCTCACTAAAGCACCTGGATGGGCACACACTGACCAATGAATAGCAGCTTCTACCTCACATCTAGATGAGCACTCTCAGGTTCTCTTTGAGCATTTATCAGTTTATAAAATAGAGAGAATGATACATATTTGGAGGGCTTAAAACTTCCCTCAACAAAAATTATGAATAAATCTTTTTTTCTGTGTTTGTGTTGTAGTTTTGCTATAGGGCACATGCACACCTCACTGAAGAGAGACAGAGAGAGAGAGAAAGGAGAAATCACACCCAGGGCAATGACTACACTGCAGTCCCTTCTCTTCCATTCTCCTCTTGGGACTTTGGGCATGTATGTACACATACCCACTATGGTTTTCAAGCCACCAGATCCAGGACTTGAATCACAAAGGTGGCCATGTGGGATCTAGCCATCTTAACTTCATGCCATCTGCTGGCCTCAGTTCTTTTTTTTAAAAAACTGAGGTATGACATATACACAATAAAGTATATAAATCTTAAATGTACAGGTTGATGAGTTCTTATCTATGTACCCATATGCATAACCATCAAATCGATTAATACAGTTTTTGAGCACCCGAGGCTTCTCTCAGTCCCTTCTGTCTCTATCCTAGCCTGGAGGTAATCCCTGTCTCATGATTACCTGATCCCTGTCTCATGATTAGCTTTCCCTGTTCTTCAGCTTCATATAAGATGTACACACCTTTTTTATTTGTTCTTGACTTATTTCACTCAACCAAATATCTGTGAGATTTACCCATGTTGTTCATGTCAAATAGTTTATTTTCTTTGCTGTTTAGAATTTCACGTGTGAATACGCCACACATTATTTATCCATTCTATTGTGGACAGACATTTCCGATTTGGGACCATTATGAGTAAAGTTGATGTGAACATTCTTGTTTCATGGGAATAAGCCCTCTTTTGTCTATAGTAAATTCCTCAAAGTGGAATTGCTGAGGTTTAGAGAGGGTTACACGGTGTGCTTAGGTTAGGTTAGGTTTTTGGACAGGGTGATGTGGAGTAATCTGAGAGACTTGCTTCAAGCGCTCACCTCACCACTGTGTGACCTTGAGTAACTTGCTTGCCCTTTCTAAGTCTCAGTTTTCTTTATTGGTAAATGGGGCTAGGCATAAATCCTTTGGATGGTCAATAGGAGAGACAATATGTCTGAGTACTCTGTACATGGCCTGGCACACTTAAGAAAATGACAGTTCCTATCTACATTCCTTCTCTATTCACATTTCATTCATCTCAGCCTGGCCTCTCCTCAGGATGACAGTGGCTTAAAATCTGTATCTGCTTTCATCACTCATAAGTCCCTTGTCCTAGAATGATTTGCCCTCTGTGGTAGACATGTATAATTCGTTCTGCCCAAATACCAAATGGTATTTATCTTCTGAAATTCTCCTGTGAACCATGTGTTAATGAGGGCTACTAGTCATGGTGACCTATTCCTGCCCCATGCCCTTGATTCCAGCCACAGCCATCAGCCTAGGCTTGATCACATGATGCAGGCCTGGCCAATCAGAATCTTTCCTTAGGATTTTTCAATCATGAGTTCAGAAGAGAGAACCCTTTCCTCTCCAGTCACAAAGTTCCTAGACAGGTGTGAGTCCAGAGCTGATCTTTGATCAGTTCCTCTACTTACAGTGTGAAAGAAAATGGGAAGTAGAGAAGAGAGAGGAAAAGAGGCACCAACAGCCTTGTCTCTGGTTCCAGATATTCTTAAGCCAGCTTCTTTCCCATACTTCACTGTTACTTGTTTCATGAAACAATAAAGCTGACAATGTGTTTATGCTACCTTGGGTTAGATTTCTGCCACTTGCTCACATGGTAATTCTGACAAATATACCCAAGGATTCAAACCAAAGTGGTCTTGTGAGTCTTCCCCTTATCTTTCTCAGTGTGCACCTGCATGGCTCTTCCCTTTGCACCCAAACTTCTCAAGCACACTGCCTTATTGTGAAGGCAAGCCCAGTGATCACTTACTCTGCACACACCTGATGTGCATCTAGCCCTGCTGTAGGTTCTGGGTACATGGAAGGCAAGTAGATAGCCTGGCCCCTGACCTTGAGCTTTGCAGCCTCCTAGACCCTTTCTCATAATTGCTCTCTGATATATGCTCCTTTTCTTGGCATGGTATTGACAAACGGAAGATTTGATGTATTTTCTACAAGCCGTATACTTAACATGTCCTCATGTTAATGCAAAACAGAAACCATGTTTGGTCTTTAGGTGATTGAACACCAGCCACATTTTATTTTCAGCAGCATGCCCAGAGATCTAAGCAGCCACCCTGGCCCGAGCTGGAAGAATGGACTGTTGGCTACACAAAGGTCAGTCCTGCTCAGCTGTTGCCTTCCTGGGTGGTGTCTGATTCTCTCACGTTTTGTTTGAGCAGTTTTAACCATTGGCAGGCAGACAGCAAAGAGTAAGTCAGACACCTTGACTCTGATGTTAAGGCTCAAACAAGTTTGAGGAGGGAGGGAGAATAGTTCTGCCCACCCTTGCTCTGATCCTTGAGGGGCACACTCATGGTCCATTGGACTAGCTCCCTTAATAGGGAATATATTTGCTTTCTGCAAGAGGGCTACCTAGACATGACATGTGATAGATCGCATCATTTTGTCCCAATCTTTTTTCTCTCTTTCTTTTCTTTCTTTCTTTCTTTCCTTCTTTCTCTCTCTCTCTCTCTCTCTCTCTCTCTTTCCTTCCTTCCTTCCTTCCTTCTTTCTTTCTTTCTTTCTTTCTTTCTTTCTTTCTTTCTTTCTTCTTTCTTTCTTCCTTCCTTCCTTCCTTCCTTCCTTCCTTCCTTTCTTTCTTTCTTTCTTTCTTTCTTTCTTTCTTTCTTTCTTTCTTTCTTTCTTTCTTTCTTTCTTTCTTTCTTTCTTT
>NW_006159716.1:4127252-4130845 GCF_000334495.1 Tupaia belangeri chinensis
CCACCGGGTCCAGGACTTGAACCGTGGTCAACTACGTGGGAATCCAGCGACATAGCCATTACGCTAACTGCTGGTCCCTCCCACCATCTCTTGATTGGCTTTGACCAATGAGATATTCATAGATAAGACACAATCAAGGGTTGAAAAGTAGTCTTTTGAACCTCTGCCTTGCCATGAAAATATGCCCATGCCAGCCTAGAGAGGCACATGAAACAGAGTTCAATTCCCAGTCCTCCATGCCAAGGATAGCTTATAGAAGCCAATAACCAACCCATCTCTAGGCACAGGAATAATTTCAGTTGACGCCAGAAGAACTGCACAGCTGAGCCCCATCTAAATCACTGAGTTTCTATTTAAATTTTTATAGTTTAAAGTCACTGAATTTTGGGGGTAATTTATTAGGTAGCATTATTGAGACAATAGGTGGAAAATACACCAGCTCTAATGCAGAGACTAACAAACCACACATATGCAAACTAAGAAAATTGAAATAAGTGTTGAACTACCAAGAGATTTGAGTTAGTTAAGACATTTGAAGAGAAAAGTCTTTTGAGAATCACTTTTAAGGTGGATGTCAAGTAATCATCAGGTTGAAGAACATACTTTAAGAATAAAATAAGGGACCAGTAGTTGGTGTAATGGCTATGTCGCTGGACTCTCATGTAGTCGACCACAGTTTGAATCCTGGACCTGGTGCCTTAAACTCACGCTGGCTTCGAGAGCATGCATGCCCAAGATCCCGAAAGGAGAATGGAAGAGAAGGGATTGTGGCATGGCCATACCCTCTGGGGGGTGATTTCTCACTTTCTGTCTCTCTGTCTTTCTGGCAAGCACCCTATAGCAAAAACCTCTCCAAACAAAACAAAAGAATAAAATAAAATTGGGGCTGGCAAGTGGCATGGTGGTTAAGGGCACTGATTCCCACATGGCAGATCACAATTTAAGGCCCAAACCTGGTGTCTTGCTTTCTCTCTTTCTCTCTCTCTCTCTCTCTCTCCCTCCCTCCCTCTCTGGTCAAATGAAAAGAAATAAATGGGGCCTCCGCTCTGCAACAGAGCTCCAGTTCCATCTCCAAGCCCCTGACCAGCAAAGGACGTTGAGGCAGGGGCACCACTGCCCCCTGCCGCAGCTCCAGCTCTCCCAAGCCCAGGATCCTCCTCCCTAGAAAGGTAGGCAGGTTTTTGTTTGTTTGTTTGTTTGTTTTTTGTTTGTTTGTTTTTTGTTGGTTTGTTTGTCTTTTTCCTCTTCTTCTTTCTTTTGATAATTTCCCACTCCTCCTTGCCCCACAGACTGGCCTCAACTCTGCAGCAGAGCTCCAGTTCCATTTCAGGGCCCCTGGCAAAATCACACGCTATACTATTGCATGGTCTGCGACTTTTTCTTTATTCTCCTTCATACTTTTTTCTTCCCTCTTAAATTATCCTCTCCTCCTCATCCTCTACCATGACAGAGGGATTAGACAGATCTAGAATCACAGTTCTGAAATTCCCTAGTATTGTAAGATTCCCTGGGATCCTCCCTTGGGCTGAAGGAGACATTGCTCTTCAGACACCTGAATAGAGTACACCCCTTGAGACCACATTGCTAAACACAACAGAACAGAGACTTCAGCACATATCAGTCCACAGCAAAAGGAAAAAGCACTTGCTCCTAATTGAAGAAATGTTTTCCTAAGAGGTATTCAAAAGTGAATACATCTCCCAATGGCTAGAAGTAGAAAAAGAGCCTTAGGTCTGAATAAACCAGGAAATATGTCTCCATCAAAAGAACACAGTAACTCCCCTTCATCTTTTAAAATAACAGAGGAAGTTGCCAAAATATCAGAGAAAGAATTTAGAACATTAATGGTGACAAAATTCTATGAGTTGGAACAGAAAAGAGACAATGAACTATAGGATATTAGGAAATCCTTCCACACTATGAATGAAGAAATGGACACTCTGAGAAAGAATCAGATGGAACTATTAGAGATGAAGCCTGTAATACAGGAAATCAAAAACTCTCTTGAAAGTATTAAAAGTCAATTAGACCATGCTGAAGATCAAATCTCTAATGTAGAAGATAAAACCTCTGACCTAGAAAAAAACACTAAAAAGAGAAAATAACAACAACAAAAAGAAACATGAGGGTAATATACGAGAAATACTTGATTCCATTAGATCCCCAAACATCTGAATAATTGGCATCCCAGAAGGTGAAGAAACTAATAAGGCCATGGAAAATCTATTCATGAAATCCTGAAAGAAAACTTCCCAAGTCTAGAGAGGCACTCAAACATCCAGACCCAAGAAATACAAAGGACCCCAAATAGAATCAACCCAAGAAGATCTTCCCCAAGGCACATCTTAGCCAGACTGGCCAAGATCACAGATAAAGGCAAGATATTAAAACTGGCAAGAAAGAAAAAACAAGTGACTTACAAAGATAATTCCATCAGGTTAACACAGGACCACTCAACAGAAACAATGCAAGCATGGAAAGAATGGGAACATGTATTGAAAGTGTTAAGATAGAAACAATTTCAACCAAAATTATTATATCCTGCAAGATTATCCTTCATATGGGAAAAATGATTAAAATCTTTTCAGACAAACAAAACCTGAAAGAATTTTCCAGCACCAGACCAGCTCTTCAAGAAACGCTGAGGAGAGTACTATTCTAAGAAAACTAAAGAATGAACAGCCAGAAATAAAGGAATAAGAGGCAACCAAGACAATGGCCAACTTAAACGTTGGGACAAGTCTGGAAATATCGATAATAACATTGAATGTTAATGGATTAAATTATCTGATCAAGCGATACAGACTGGCTGAATGGGTTAAAAAAAGCATAAACTCTCTGTTGCCTACAGGAAACCCACCTCATGGATAAAGACATACATAGACTAAAAGTGAAGGACTAGAAAAAGATTTTCCATGCAAATGGGAACCAAAAAAGAGCTGGAGTCACGATACTAATTTCTGACAAAATAGGCTTTAAAGGGACCAGCAGTTAGCATGATGGCTATGTTGCTGGACTCCCATGTAGTCGGTTGTGGTTCATGTCCCGGACCCGGTGGCTTAAAACTCAGGTCAGGCGCGTGTGCATGCGTGCCCAAGATCCCAAGAGGAGAACAGAGGAGAAGGGATTGCGGCATGGCCATCCTCCCTGGGGGGTGGTTTCTCGCTTTCTGTCTCTCTGTCTGTCTCTGTCTGTCTGGTGAGCACATGCGCTCTATGGCAAAAACCTCTCCAAAAAAAAAAAAAAAAGGCTTTAAAACAAAAACTGTTCAAAGAGACAAAGAAGAGTACTATATTGTAGTAAAAGGGTCAGTCAATCAAGAAGATACAATGCTTATAAATATCTATGCACCTAACATAGGAACACCCAAATACATGAAGGAAAGACTGGTAGATCTAAAAGGAGAGATAGACTGCAGCACACTAATTGTTGGAGACCTCCCACTATCCCCTCTAGATAGATCATCTAGACAAAAAAATAGGTAAAGTGATAAAGGATCTAAATGATACCATAAATCAAATGGATTTAACAGATATCTATAGAACTTTCCATCCAAAAACCACAAGATACACTTTTTTCTCACCCCCACATGA